>NC_140498.1:8637517-8725017 GCF_964271855.1 Acomys minous
TTCATCATGAAATTATCTGTCATATATATGGTTTTCTACATCTTAAGTGTGAATACAAATTGTTCCCTTTGCTGCCTCATGAATCTGAAGTGCGTATTGAGGTTATGGTATAGGAAGAGGGTAATAGTGGTGCATTTATGTGTTGGAATTGAATGAGTGTGTGAGTGTGTGTGTGTGTGTGAGAGAGAGAGAGTGTGTGTGTGTGTGTGTGTGTGTGTGTCTGAAAAGCTTGTGCATGGAGGTAAAGACACAGGATGGACTTACCACAGACTCCATGGTAAAATGTAAAGGATAGCATAGAAATTTTGCACTAAAATTTTGCATATGATCCAGGAGGACGTATGGGCAATACTGTGTGCTTCTTCCTTTCTTTCCAACACTTCACCTTCATACCTACACAGCATCACAAATCTTGTTAATATCATAAACTACCCAGGTGTAGAATTATGAAATTTAGTATTATGATGAGCCACAGTTGACTTCCAGACAATTTGGTGCACCTCTGTGCCTGCCCATGACCTTGGCCTGGGTGTCTTTCAGCCATCTTCCTTGACAACGTGTTTTCCTCATAGGCCAATCCTGTAGTCATCTAGACCTTGCTTTCTGAGCTACTATCCTGCCTCAGTGTGGCATGACTCTTGTGAGCAGACATGCAGAAATGTCCATTCAGCTTACATGAAGCAACGACAGACCAAAGAAACATCCCACCCACGTGCATCTTAGGAACCAGAGAGTTTGTGGAGTTCCTCACTGGAGCATGGTTGCTTCAAGGATAGATGAATCACTGAAACATCCTATTTCAACATGGCTGACCACCCAGGAAAGCTGAGTTACTGAGATGGCCCCTGCTGCACAGCCAGCCCTCCACCTCCTGCAGCCTCCAGCATCTCCAGAGTGTGGGAAGCTGGGGTAGGGATCTCAGGTAAGAGTCTGGTTTCCCTCCTACTCCATCCACAAGGTAACGGTAACAGCTTTACTGTTATTATCACAACCTAGATAGCATTGTTGTTTGGCTTATTCTGTTCCCGTGACTGTAGACCAAGGTAGTCCATAGGTCACCATAGCAACTGTGCTTCATGATGACAGCTAGTCATGTTAGACCTGAAAGGAAACAACTCTACCAGAGTAGTTGGCAAGAACCATGATTACCGGAGGTTATGAGGGATGGATGTGCGGGGGGGGGGGGGGGGCTAAAGGGAGGTTAATTGTATCGTGGTGTGTTATGTGTAAACGTGGCAATGTTATTCTGAGTTCCATTAATATGCATAATTGATACATGCTAATAAAGTAATTATTTTAAAAACATGTATTATGCTGGGCATTGTGGTGAGCATCTAATCCCAGCACTTAGGAGCCTGAGGAAAGGTACATCATTATAAATTACCCAGTTATTGGATTGATTCAAGACAATCTTGACAGAATCAAGTCCAAAAGGGTGAATGAAGAGCAAAAGAAAGATGAATCACAATATTTAAAATTTGCTCATGTTTCTTAAATTAAGTAAAATAAGAAAGTTAAAGGGAAAGCACACACATATGCACAAAATAAATGCATAGTATAGCATTGCCTTTGCAGGGCACATTACTCGCAACCAATCAGAGCGTACCACACCCTCTGGATTCAGGAAACACCCTTCCTACAATCTTAGTCAAGCAGAAATGGATGGGTTTGATGTTTTTCAAAGCCCAATTTCAAGACACAGTAAACCTTATCAAAGACACATGGCTGTGTAGAAGGAGGGAAATGGGAGGGGCTACCCCTTAAGGAGGAGGTGTGGGACCCCACACCCTCACATTGTGAAATAGTCTCAGTTGTGTCGAATCTGGTGTAAAGTCCTTCGGACTTTGTGAATAGGAGCTTTTGTTTTCTATTTTGTTTTTGTTTCTTTATTTTGTTTTGGGGGTTCTTATATATATATTGTTTGTTTGTTTGTTTGTTTGATCATCAAAAACTAGGAAACAAACCACGAACTTTGGAATAAGTTCCATGAAACACAGTTGAAAGAGCCCGTAGCAGGAAAACTTCTTGTAACAGACTCGGGACTCCAAGAACAGCGACATCTCAGGTGCCGGAGGAGGCTCCTACCTCAGAGTAATCAGCGTTCTCTTCCCTTCACACCTCTATGTATCACAAAAGCTGGCCACAGGCAAGTAAGAACAAACAACAGACAAGCAAGAACACAGGCAAGAGCAGAACTGCTCTAGACTTAGGAATCTCTCAGCTCTCCAAAGAAAACGGGGGCTGGGGAGGAAGGGGAGGAGAGGCAAAGATTTTGCCAATAGAGTTAATACTCTAAGGGGAAAAAAGCCCCTGATCACCACCTCAGAACTGTTTTATCCCAAACTTGTATCCACAGTGGTGTACACAGTAGCACACACAGTCGGACACACAGTGGCACACACAGTAGCACACGCAGTAGCACACACAGTGACAATACACAGAGAAGATCAGAAAGATAATATGGACGGAATCCTGTGTCTCCTCACCATAGGGATGTTCCGCCAGCTCTCTGTTCACATGTAACTGTGTAAAGACATGCCATTTAAGATTTTTGTTTTTTATTATCCTATGCATATAAGTTTTTGCCTGCATATATGTCTGTGTACTACAGGCAAGCCTGTTACCCAAAGAGGCAAGAAGAGGGTGTTGGGTCCCCTAGAACTGAAATTACAGACAGCTGTGAGCCACCATGTGGGTGCTGAGCATCAAACCTGTTCCTCTGCAAGAGGAGCCAGTGCTTGCGACCACTAAGACAGCTCTCCAGCTTTAGATATACAATTTTAATAAGGAGAGAAAGAGCAGCCATTCAGTGTCTTGGCATTATCCATAAATACAACTTGGGTAGCTCTCAAGTTACATCTTTAGAGGAATGCTAAGAAATGTTCTCCATTTTCCACTATCTTTCTGAAAAGTGCTTACAGGTAGCCACCAGGAGGTGGCTTGTCTGGGACTATAATCTGATAAAGTAAAACTGGGAGCCACTAAGTTTGCACAAGAGGTGGGACTGTGCCTTCTGCTGTGGTCAGCTTTCTGGTGAGATTTATAGAAGACTGCGGGTATACACAGAACTGGAGAAAGAGAAGGCCATTAAGTGAATGTTACCGACTATAGCGGAATCCATGGTTTCAGCAGGCAAGTGGCTTCAACCTGTCGCAGGGTAAGGGGCAGTCCTATCCTTCCTTTCCTTCCCAGTGGTCCCATAATTCCATGTCTTTTTTAAAATCTTATCTCAATATTAACTGTTGTATCCTGCTTGTCTCAGTTTTGGTTTTCCCCAAAGCGAAGCCTGCAATCAGGTAGTTCATTTGGGTGGTCACGTCATTAGGCAAGAGGAAGACAGAATCCCAGGAGAAAAAAAAAAAAAAAGAAAGAAAGAACAAGAACAGAAACATGGGAAGGAGATCAGGGACAGGCTGATCACCCATGGCCTCCAGAATTGGATACAGCATTCCTCTAGGAGTCCCACCAACAAGATGACTGCCCACTGGACCCTTTGTGTATCAGTTCCTACCTAGCAGGCTGATGACAGGTGTACTTGCTGAGGTTTACACCTACCTATTCTCACACACACACACACACACACACACACACACACACACACACACACACACACATCTGTTCATCCCTACCAAACTCTAATACACAGAAAGGGATTTGTACTGAAGTTTGCACACTTGGAATCATAAAAACAGTTTTGCGTGGCTCTCTGTCTAATGCAACATGGCTGAAATCAGAACTGAGCCATAGACATCCCTGCTACCCTACTTAATTCTAGAGATCACCAGAGTCCATCAAGTGACACTCACTACCGTAAGTAAGCTATTGGCCATCAAGCCCATTGTGTCCTGGGTTTTTCTTGGCAGATGCACTTATACAGTCATCATTCATTCATTCATTCATTCATTTCTGGTTCTGATCTCAGTGTTAGCTATGTTCCTGACACTGTTTAAGATATGGCAGGGGGCATGTCATTTACACTAAGCAAATTAGGCAAGCCCTCCTCATCATGGAAAGCCACTGACAAATGAAACATAGTGTGTTATATATGTCATATCTCCCCGGGATAAATACAAGGGAGAAAGATAAAGCAGAGAGGGGAAGGGGAAGGGGCTGTAAGTATGCTCCAGGAAGTCCGGAAGATGAGCCGAAGAGAGCTGGCATTTCATCAAGCTCGAATCTATTTAACTCAGTAAATTACCCCCATCTGGCTGCCTCTCAGAAAACCAATAAACAAGTTTATAGAAAAGTATAACTCTTTCTCTGTTGTCTCGTTTTGAGATATTGCCTTGTATTCCGGAAGATTCTGCCCACAGGAATTGACACAACCCCCAGTACGAACCTAAGCTTCAGATGCTCCAAGGAGAACCGGGAGGCCAGACACATCTGCATCTTCAGCCACCTGGGCTATTTCTTCATCGTTCTCAAAGTAAGAATGTCAGCTTCAAATACAGTATCTCCTAGGTCACTGCACCAATATAAAGTATAAAAGTGATGCATCCCAATCAATGATCAAGAGATTGCAGCATTCTGTTCTATTCTCAGGTCCGACCTGGCTGCAGGTTTCAGACTCCCGTGAAAGTCACAGTTTAGATGGAGGTGTGAGGCCAACAAGGATAAATGAGAGAAAATGATACAAAAGCTTGTGCTTCCTTCTAAAATGGCACTCACCAAAGTAGATGCAAAATAACTGGAACAACGGAAGAGTGCACACTGGTTTTCTCCAAAGAGTTGGATTATAAGAAAAAGCCTGAAGAGTAAGTAAACATTTGCAGAGTGGCTCATGAGGATAGGTTCTGCTGTGTGGGGAAACATGCCAGGCCAAGGGAGGGCAGCTGTCCAGTTGAGATGCTTTCTCACAGAAGAAAGCTACCTGACTCTGTGTGTGTGTGTGTGTGTGTGTGTGTGTGTGTGTGTGTGTGTGTGCGCGCGCATGTGCACACATATCCCTTTAACCCAACATGCAGAATGCTGAGACTACAGGCACGGTCCCCCATGGCCAGCTCTAGGTTGGGTCTTGATCAGCTTGAGAAGGCTTTTAGCATTCTTTCACCATACAGTGGCCGGGCAGCTTGTGTGCAGCAGGCACTGGCTGGATCAGCTGGGGACACCATATTGGTGTAACGTTTTAGCTAAGGAGGACCGGCTGCTAGGTGCTATGAGGAGAGGAAAGGGATGTCACAAGTGTAGGATGGATGAGTGGCTCATGCTGGCATGAAGCAGGGTGTAAGGTTGGATCTCACAGTGTGGCCCACCACAACAGGGAGGAAACAGTTATTAAACCATTTTATATGAAAAAAAAGTAGGCAAATGGTTTGATAACAGATTATACGTAGAAAATGGAGGAGGCAAGAGACACCATGATCAGAACTGGAGCATGTTTAAACCAGAGAAAATATTTATACAATTAACAGAAAAAATTTTAATGCAGAAAGATGTACTGCCTATGAAGAGGGGTGCACTTGTTTTCTAGACTCACTTCTGTTTGAACTTGCGGTTCTAGGGCACCAACGCTCACTAAAGCAAACGCCTCAGCTATTCAGCAATGCCACAGCAGTCAGAAGAAAATATCTGTTAGCCCAACTTTTCAGATGAAGACCTTGAAATGAGTAGTCGCCTAGATAAGTTTATCCCAATATATAGACAAGGGAAAGCAGAGCATTAAGGGAGGAAGGATTTCACTTACAGTTTTAGAGGGTTTTCATTACGTTGTGCTGTGAAACACACATGGTGCACCAGCCCAGTTCAGGGTGGTAGGAATGTGTAGGCAAGAAGCACAGAAAGACCCAAACCAGGAGTGGGCACAGCTTTCAAAGTCTGCCCCCTGTTATCTACTTCCACCAGCACGCCCATCTCCTAAAGGCTCCAAGGTCTTCAAAATCGCTCACAAGCACTCAGAACTGAGCTGGGGGTGGGGTGCTTTTCAATTTAAACTGCAACAAAGGAATTCTATACTAAGTCCCTTTAAGTCAAAGGCTGCATTCTCCAAGAATTGTCACTGTCTACTGGGTTAAAAATCAAGACGAACACTCTTATCTGGTTCTAAATCATTAGCAATTATAAACATTAAATATTTGCATGCAACATATGCACATGTGGTATGTTAAAATATTCAAATATAAAGCAAACTGTGAAAAGCTCCGGCAGCTTTACCCCCAGAGAGAAAAATCACAAACAGTATTTCCATATTATAATACAGTGAATTCCCTGTTAGTGCGAGTTTTTAAGTAAGTTCTGTTGCCTTACTGCTGCACCATGTATCTTGCTGTGAAAATGTGGGAAGTGAGGAGCCCTCTGCCACATACATACTGTACCCACAGGCACACGACAGATGATCAGTAGACAGCCCAGACAGTCATGTGAAGAGGATCTCCATTTTCCTGAGGAGACAGAGGCAGTAAGCAAGCATGATCACCACAGATCTCAGTGAAGCCACCATGAAAACAGTCAGCTGAGCACACGGAGTGAGTTGGGAGGCTCTTTAGCAACAGAGATCAGAAATGACTCATCTGATCAGAGACCACAGGACACACAGAGACACAGCCCTTCAACTCATTGCCTACTCTTTTGTTCAGTCCCCACGTTGGTCGACTTAATCCGTTCTCCATGTACACAGCAATACAGTTGGCACTTGGTGGCTAACATCCAATTTGCAAAGTACCTAATTTCATCTTGAAAATGTCAGTGGTCCTGCTCTCAGGCATATGCTTCCTCACCCAGCTCCTCCAAGTCACAGGAGGCAAGGACTACACTACTGATGGCGGCTCCAAGGACTGTCATAGAAAGACCCTTCAGATATACTTGGACAGATTTAAGTGAGGCTCTTAAGGATGGTGAAACACCAGTGATGAGCAAGAATGAGCTCCTGTTTCTTTCCTGAATCTGCAAAGGCAAGAAGTGGGCTGAAGGGGAGTTTGCATCTCAGGCAGTACCAGAGCCATGCCCAAGTGGAAAGACCCAGAAACGAGCTTAGAAAGAGGCGGAAAATCTAGGCCAATTTCTCTCTGCCCCACCTCCATCTGTGCGTTCCTTTGGCAAGTCCCATCTGAAGCCTGACAATCAGGAAGTTGGAGCAGTGCAGTCAGGGCTGGCAGGGTGGAAGTTGGGGGAGGGATACAGAGGCAGATTGAGACCTTTAGTTCCCAGATGCTGATGCCATGCCTCTTTTCACCTTACAACTCCCACATTTGTAGAATAGTTAGCTTCCAAGAATGGTTTCTTATAATCATGAATATGGCACGAACTCCTTCAACTTACTCAGTGCTGACCCAAGAAAGATGGAAAACTTGTGTTCACACAAAACCTGTGCATGAAGGATAGGCACGTGTTATTCAAATCCCCTCAGGTGGAAGGGATGCAGACCCAGATGATGACGATGGTAGCCACCTCGCAAGGGAAACAAGTGAGCTCCTGACACAGAGGGAAGAGGTGAACTGCACACATGTCATCTGAGTCAAAGGAGCCAGACTGGAAAAGCTACATTATGTGACCCTATCTACAAGACACTCTGGAGAGTCAGAAGACATAGAAATCAGACCAGTGGTGACTAGCATTTGGGACGAGGTGAAGAGCTGGCAACTAAGGGCCATGAGGGAATTGTGGGAGGGGATGAAACTTTTCCATACAGTGGCTGTGGCAGGCACCGTGTGCATTCGCTACCGTTCATAAGATTCCATGAGAAAGAGGACTTTTTACCAGACTTAAAACAGTATCTCAATTAGCCTGATTTAACAGCAAAAAATGGTGTAGCACGTTGTCCAGCTTCCAGGGAAGACTCTGAATCCTGCCTCGCTGAAGGACCCTGAATACATCTTGAGTGCACAGATTTGTATTTTCACCAGCAAGTCCCAAACTCCTGCAGAGTCCACTTGTTCTTTCCTGATGCTCCTGTGTAGCGAAAATTTTGGTTTCTTTAAAAAAGAAAACAGTTATGTTATGTGAATATGTTTTTTGTTTTACTTTCAGGTGCAGGATAAAAGGCTGCTTCACAGCAGGTGATTAGGTTTGCCTCAAGCTCTGGTGGGGCCATGAGTTTTGCCCAGCTGCAGTTAGTTTACATTTGGAATTCTGGGAACTCTCAAGAGGGTATAAATGCTGGAGGCCAGAAATGGACAGAGACACCCTGAAGAAGGAGAAGGAAGAGGAGGAAGAAGGGGAGGGGGAGGAAGAGGAGGAGGAAAGGGGGAGGGGGAGGACAGCAAGGAAGGGGGAGGAAGAGAAAGAAGAAGGGGTGAGGAAGCGGAGGAGGAAGAGGAGGGGGAAGAGGAGGAAGGGGAGGAGGAGGGGGAGGAGGGGGGAAGAAAGAGAAAGAAGAAGGGGGGGGGAGGAAGCTGCTGCTTCCCCTGCTGCCCCTGGCTGCTGTTGTTGCAGTTTGACCAGAACAAGAAGTTGGAGATATCCTGATGACAAAAACTGGACTTGCCCCCAAGGAACCCAATGACACTAAGCAACAGGAAGTAGTTTAAAGAGGTCGACCCTCCCTTTCCCCTCTAAATCACCTACCTGGTATTGGCAGGTTGAAAGGAGGCACAGGCGTAAGAACACCAGTAAAATAGCTTTAAAAAAAAAAAAGTACATCTAAAAGTGTGTGCCCCACTTTAGGCACCAATTATAACAGGGCTGGCTCAGCCCACCAGCTCCCAATAGTGACACAGGCACTTATCATTGTTTCTTATAGCTCAGACCTTAGCTTGTTACCTCCCAAGTAGTTCGGATAACTTAATTAACCTGGTATGTTCTAGTCCACATTTGCTATGTGGACTCTTCTTATCTCTCCTCAGTGCTGGTATGTACGACTCCCTCCATGTCTGCCTGGTGAACCTTGTGCCTCCCAATTCTTCCCAGTTTCTATCTCCATCCATATGGCTCCTCTCCTGCCTTGCTATAGGCCACCAGCTCTTTATTAAACCAATTAGAAGGTGATGGAGAGGAGAGTTTACAAAACACAGAGACAGGGGATGCTTCATAAAATAACAGTACCAAAGCCTGGCCTGTCTCAGCTCTGCTGGTACAGATATCAGCATCTGAGTAATACAAAGGCAGCCTCTACAAGCGCACTAAAAGATTATCCCAACACTCCTGAAGCAGAAATGACATCTTCAGGTGCAAGGCAGAGACTTCCTCAGATGCTCTGAGTGGGGAAAGAAATCTCTTCTCATGACAAAACTCTGCTACAAATTATAGGGTTAGCAAGAGAGACACGTCCACATTTATTTAATATGATCTTTATGTGATACAGGAGCCTTCAGCAATGAGGACCAAGGACACAGGATGATACAAACACAAAATGTAGCCCCATAGGTTCACGTGGTCCTCAGGGGGCAGCGCTGTTTCAGAAGTTCTCTATGGATGATGGGTTTTGAACACCATTGCCTGAATTTCTTCTCTCTTGGCTTCTTCAGTGAGCTCCCTGCCTGCCCCTTACCAATCTCTCTCTCTCCACCAGGTCATCTCTTTAATCCCTCTCACAGCAGTCCTCTTCAGCACCACAGCCCACTCCAATTTCTGCTCCATTCTTCTGCTTCTTCGCCGGAAAAATATGCTTTCTCAGCATACGTTCTCTCACCTTCTCGTAAAACATAAATTATAAAACAATTCTGAAAAAGTTCAAAGGTAAAGAAAATGATACTATAAACAGGCTCCATATTTTCAATCCTTAGACTTAACAGATGTTAACACTTAGCTAAATTTGCTTATGATTTAAAAAAAAAAACCCTAAAACATAATCTATAAAACTGAGTCCCATTTGGGCTTCTTCCCAACCCTGTTAGCCTCTCGTTCACCATACCTTCTACTTGGAATTAGATCTGGGTCATTCCCATGCACACAGCCTTAGTTTTGTGCTTTACTGCATGTTTGTGTGTCTAATTCAGTTTTCAAGCCAACGTATTGAATTAAGAGATTTTTGTTTTATGTTGCTTAAAATTTGACCACCAAGCTTTTTACTTCCAAGATCTCCATTTCTGCTTGCATTTCCATAGAAACCACGCTTCCTGCACCCCCGGTTAAGCTTGTTTTCTCAGGTCGGGTGCATCTGGCAGCTCTCCGTCAGGGCTCCATCTTCCTTCAGGTGTGTGAGGGTTTCTGGACATGTGCGTGTGGCCGTGGTGGACTGTGCGATCTGCTGTGCAGGGAGGGCCCAGCGACTTCCCCCACAGGAAGGTGCCGTTTGTCCCGGGAAGTTCAGCTTTACACTAGATGCTCACTGTCCCAGGACTAGAGGAGAGTATGTTGTTCTCACTGCCGGACCCAAAGCTCTGTGTACTTGGTGCAGGATGCTGTGAGGTTGTCCCACCTTGCTGTCCCAGTCTACCCCAAGACTCCTGTTTCTTGTGTCTGTAAATATTGAGCCCCCTGACATAAGCACTTTCTACTTTAGGGTGTGATTTCCTTACACAAACTAAAATCATCTATCTTTTTTTCATCTTTCAGAAATACAGTCTGATTTAGATGAAAAAAGTATTCATTTCTTTTCTTTTCTTTTCTTTCTAGACTGTTATAAATGTGTGCCGTATCCACTGTCTACTATGTGTGTAAATTGAAGCAAGTGGGGAAAAGAAAAAGGACGTGTTCATTCCATCTTCTTAAATCACAACCATTTTAAAATGGTCCCTTACAACTCTCCAATTAGAGTTGAAAGGATTTTTTTCCCTCGGTTTAATGATTTTAGTATTCCGTGTGTGTGTGTGTGTGTGTGTGTGTGTGTGTGTGTGTGTGTATACCAATACTGTATAATACTATTCTTGGGAAACTATGAACAGTTGTATATAGCCCAGATATGAAACCAATGACAGCCCAAAGTAAGTCCAATGTGGTGAGCCATCCAGATTAGTTTACTTACAGGAATATAGGTGAGGGCTTACTTACAGAAACAGGAACATTTCAAAGGCAGCTGTATCACTGAAGCTGTGACAGCTCACAAGAGAATGGGATTTAGAGATCCAAACAATTTGCAGACAGCTCAACAGTTGCAGAGTGTTTTCCAGGCAGCTTGACTGGTCTTACTGCTTATAGCACCTTGAGTAGGGAGGGGTCAGTTTCAGGGACTTCCTGAGACTTCTGAGTTGTTTACTTCCTGAGTCTTAAGGAGTATACCTTTAGAACTTTGGGGGGGTCCTTGGTTGGGGCCATCAGAACTATTTCAAATGACAATGGATATGGTGGGAAAACTTCAACCTACCCTTTCTCTCTCTCTCTCTCTCTCTCTCTCTCTCTCTCTCTCTCTCTCTCTCTCTCTCTCTCTCTCTCCCCCTCCCTCCCTCTCTCTCTCTCTCTCTCTCTCTCTGTCTCTGTCTCTGTCTGTCTGTCTCTCTCTCTCTGTCTCTCTCTCTCTTTCTCTCTCTCTCTCCCGTGTGTGTGTGTGTGTGTGTGTGTGTGTGTGTGTGTGTGTGTAGGATGGAGGACAATTTTGGATGTCATCCACAGAAAGGCTTTCTAGCTCCTTTGAGAAAAGGACTCTCATTAGTCTGAAGCTCACCAATTAAGCTAGACTAGCTGGCCAGCAAACACCATCAATGAGCACCTGTCTTTGCCTCCCCAGCACTAAGATTGCAAGTGTATACACGACCATACCCAGCTTTTCATGTAGGTTTTAGGGCTCGAACTCAGATCCTCGTGTTTGCCAGCCAAGTGTTTTACCCACTGTTCCGTTCCTCCATAGCACCCACAGAAACCTAAGGAGACTCTCAACAGGCACGGCGTTGTCTATGGAAGCCTCTACTTCTCAATGCAGCTTATTAGATAATGGGAAACATCTTATTCAGGTTACACGCAACAGAACCTCTGTTCAAAGAATTTGCTTAAATCATGCATGAAGACATAATCTAAAAGTACGGTGCATGAGTTGAGCAGATCCTGAAGATGAGGCCTGTAATCCCAACTGGGGCAGGATTTTAGAAGTTCAAGGCTTTGCATTAGCTTTAGAGGGAATTTAAAGCCAGCCTGGGACCCAGGCGAGACCCGGTCTCAAACAAACAACAAAAGCAAATGATCCAGACAATCCAGGCTATAACTCAAGGGTTGAGCACTTAACGGAGCAGGTAACAGGCCGAGCAGATAGCAGGTGGAGGGTTCAAACCTCAAAATTTCAAAACAGAAAGCACGGGGAAGAAAGGGCGGGGCGATCAGACACTGTAGCATCTGAAGGGGCTGTGGGGCCTCTTTCAGCACAGCTCTACATTTCATGTGCTTCTGGCTTTTAAAAATCCATCCAGTTTCCTTTCTTGCTTTCTGCCCAAGAGCCACTTAAATTACAAAGACGTTTTACTGAGTCTTGAACACAATTTCTCCTTCAACTTGCCTGGGCTCAGCCCTGTGCTTGGAAGGGAAATGGTTCTTTGCCAACTTGCCAATTTGCCCTTTGCTGTTTTTTATGTCCCTGATAAGATTTGCATCGTTTGTAAATTACCCATTTCACCCAGACTTTCAAATGACTAACATAGGCTTTCCTAGTCCTAAACTTCTCATTCTTAATTTGCATTTGTTGTTATTTTCTCTTGATTTATTCTTCCAAACCTTTGTCTACCTCATTGTTATTTTCAAAGAACCCACTTTTTACAGTTACTTATCATCCACACATAGTTTTCCAGTCTGAACTGTATCACCATCTACTGACTTGCTCTCAGCTCCCTACTGATTTCGAGTAACTTGGAAACATCTCAAGCTTGAACTCATTTCTCTTGTCTCGTCCTTTTAAAGCTATGTATTTCCCTGTAGTTACTGCCTTGACCACATCTCAGATTTACATAGCTTTTCAAAAATCCCCAGGTACTTGCTGCCTTGCTTAGCATGTGCCAGGTCCTAGGTTTAGCCCTTAGCATTGTAAAACAACGCAAACGAAACAGAAAGCAGGTGAAATGAAGCTCAGAACAAAGCTGGGATCTGATGAAGCTGTAGGGTGGGGCATTTCCTAACCAGCTTCTGGTGATGCCAATTTGATGGCTCCGACTTAAGTTCTAATCCCTGCACTTTTGCTGCAAGTGTAGGTGCTCAAGTTTTCAGCTCTCCGGCCCCTCGGCTGTAGCAGAAAGGCAGATGGGTCTTTCCTGTCTTCCTCCTATTTCCACTGTCCTCACCACATTACCCAGATCTCATCCTGCTGTTGGAATATCTGTTAGAACTGATCCTGTCTTCCCAACTCAGAGGGAGTGCATCCCCTGTGAAGTGGTACCCAGAGACACACCTTGTTCTCATCAGCTGCCCTTAGTGTGCTGAAACCCATGAATAGGTGCCTTTTTTTTCCTTTTAAATTTCAATACTCAATATTCTAAGAATGAAATGACATCAGAGAAGTAATTGCTATAGTGTAAGATGTTGAAAGGGTGAATAATCAAACTCAGATGGATTTCTTGGAAGGGAAATCAGTTTACAGTTCAAACATGGGGCCTGGGTGGAGCAGTATAACAGGGGAAGAAATTAAATCACACCAGAGTCAAGGGCAATGGCCAGAATAGCATTAGCCTGTGGGACAAAGGAGAGCGAGAGGGTCCAGTAAGACAGGCTGACCAGAAGAGAGGCTCCACTCTGTGGCAGGCCCATTAAAAAAAAGAGCCTTTGTTTACCCAACTTGGTGGAAGAATCAAGGCTGCAAAGTGTGTCCAGTTCAGCCTGTTGGCTTCTCCTGGGTTTTCACACTGTTACTATCACTTGGTAACCTTATAGCTCCTGCAGAACATCCCCTGCTGCTGTATGAAGTTGAATCAATAGCACCAATCTAATGAAAGTTTCTCAAGTGAGTGAAAGGATCCTCACCAGCCACTGGAATAAGCATCCCCAAATCCAGGCTCTGAAACCTCTCCATCTTGGTGATATACAACTTCTTTGACATCCCTTGCTCCTTGTTTTTCTGGTATCTCAACTCAGGATGCCCTCCGTCAGGCCTCTCGTTCTTGGACATTGCTGCTTCAATCAGGGGTGGATTCTAGTCCCCTTACCCTCAATCTCCCTTGAAATCAGCACCTTGCTTGCCTGGTAGACCCTGGTAGCAACAGTGGTCGGTGGATGGCTTCTGAGATTTCTGAGACTGAGGCATAAGAGATCTCGAATTTCCCACCTGGGTAACCTGCTAAGCTCATTCTTACAAGCCACCCACCATGTTCTAAGAAGCTCATGCCAATAGACAGCTCTGCATTAGTGTCTCTGTCACCAATCCCAGCTGCATTTTTAGGGGCATGGACAGCCTCCAGGTGAGCCTTCTTGGCCATTCAACTCAACTGGACCTTGCTCAAGCACAGTTTCATCCAGGACCTGTGTTGGTGAACTGAGTGATGCTCACCAAACACAAAACCAGCTGACCCAGTGAGTGCAAAGAGGGATGAGAAACAGTGATTAATTTCTTACAATATTTTATAGAGCAATACATGATTAGAGAAATTCTCTGCTTTAATGACACAAAGTAATGTCCCTATGAAAGAAGCATATATTTCTCCCTTCATTAGACACGGGCTACCTTCTTTCAGGTGAAAGTCAAAGCATGCTGAATGCAAACACTTATTCCTTTATTATACTCTTTATCAATGAAAGAGAAGTATCTTTTCCAAGTTCTTATTTGAAGATGGACACAGTCAACTTTCTTGTAATGATAATGATTCTCTAGACTCTGAGATTAATAAACTGCTGAGTTTATTGTTGGGCTTATTAGTCAACACAGTAGGCATCCTCTGGATATTTCGATGGATGTTGTAGACATACAAGTGAAATGTAGTTCTGCACCCAAGAACCCTTCATTCAGAAGAGAGAACAACTCAAAATAAAGATAAGACAATTTGAGGAAGAATGTGTTGTGTGTTTGCTCTAATTACTGTTATCATTCCTGTGACAAAATTCCTGACAAGAAACAAGGGGTTTGGGGAGGTGTTATTTGTTTCTTTGTTTGTTTGTTCGTTTTTTGGGGGGGTTACAGGTTTACAGTAAACAACTAAGTAAGCAAGTCCAACTGATCACATTGCATACATAGTGAGGAAACAGAGAGTGAACAGAATATAAGGTCAGATTATTGTACCTCAAGACCCACACTCACTGACAGACTTTCCTCCAGCAGG
Organism: Acomys minous; assembly: GCF_964271855.1. Taxonomy (NCBI): domain Eukaryota; kingdom Metazoa; phylum Chordata; class Mammalia; order Rodentia; family Muridae; genus Acomys; species Acomys minous. The sequence continues at coordinate 8,652,553 of NC_140498.1, forward strand.
GCTCCAAATCTTAGAGATTTCACAACTTCAAGCAGTACCAACAGCTGGGGACAAGTTTTCAACCACATGAGACTAGAGCAGACTTTTCTCATTTAAACAATACTCTATTCCTTGCCCCAACACGCTCATGGCAGACCATCATCTGATTCAAAAATGTGTTAATCCAACTTCAAACGTCTCCATCATCTTTAACAGCATCAAAACTGTTCGGAAGTCCAACGTCTCTTCTGAGACTCAAGAAAATCTTTCAACTATGAATCCTGTTGGATAATAAAAAATACATTACATACTTTAATACTCAATGACACAGAATATATATTCCTTCCTAAAAGAGAGTAATGGAGTTGTAACAAGGAAACATTGGACCAAATCAAGTCTTAAACCCAGTAGAGCTAATAACAATCCTAAATATCTGGCATATGGGACTCAGGAATCATATGGGTTTCAAGGAGCTTAGCCAGACCTGTCCCTCTAGTTCTATGGCCCACAGTACACATAGCCTCACCCATGAGCCAACTCCACTTTGTATACAGTTTACCACAGCAGACATTGTACTACAGCATCTCCAACATCCTCAGGTCTCCATTCCAACTTGGCCATCACTTTCAAAGCTTCTCAGGACCTCCTTGCAGATACTTCTCCCTTTTCCTGGCCTCAAAGACTCTCTGGAACCATGGTGTAAGGTTCCATGATCCTCTCAAACTTGCATCTTTCTTGCCTGAAAATTAGTATGGCACAAACAACACTGTCAAGTTCTACTGCCAATGGGTCATGGGAGGCAGGCCTTGAAGTTGTATAATCTGCTCCTTTTCTTGGTCACTGTCTGTTTCTTGATATGAGGGTGGAGACTGGCTCACAACTGAAGCAGCCTTTTTGTGATGACTCCAGGGAAATACCTCTCTCGGCAGTTGCTCATAAGAATCAGAGAAACCCTTCAGTGGCCATCTTAGTTGAGACTCTACTTTCAAGTGAATTTGCATTTTTACAAGTTAGAGTCTTTGATAGGTGGGTTTTTGCCCTCAAGATATTATTCTATTGCCCTAGTGTAGAGAAGGGGGTTCTCTTTAATAATTATAGCCCCCCATTCTTTTTTAAGCAAATGCTTTGGCTACAACTTTAAACATATCCTTGTTCTTTCCTTGATAAAATGCACATTTTTATAGCTCTCTCCCTAACTTGTTTTTCACTGTGGAACCAAATAATATTGGTGAATGATAACTGTTCTGTTCTATGGCCTGATTGCTTTCCTGCTTGGTATTTTCTTTATCAACCACATTAGCTCATAACTTTTAGATTTAACCTTTTCAACTTCTCAGGATATGGGCAGAATATAGCCAGACTCCTCCTTAGAATGTGACGTAAAGAGCCTCCAGCCAATTTTTGAGAGGCGTTGTTTCCCTCTGAAGTCTCACAATCCATCCCTCTACTTTTTACATTTAGCTTGGTCTTCAGGTCTTCCAAACTCCCATCAAAACAGCCCACTAAGCCATGCATGGCCTTTGAGGTCTTTTCCTGCCTGGAGTTTCAAACTCTTCCACATTCCTATTGTAAACCATTTCAGAAAAGCACAGGAAATACACAGTCAGGTTTATCACAGCAATGGAGCCAATTCTCAGCACCAATTCTGCTTATCCATTACTTTTTGCTATGACAACATTCCTAGCAAGAAACAAATTTGGGGAGGAGGAGCTTATTCTGGCTTGCAGTTCCGGGAGCTACTTTCCATTAGGACAGGAAAGTCATGGTAGCACGTACAAGAGGCTGGCTGGTCATATTGCATCCATAGTCAGGAAACAGACAGTGGCCAAGAAGAGGGGGCAGGCTCTAGAACCTCAAGGCTCATCTCCCATGACCCACTTTCTCAAGCAAGTTTCCACTTGATAAAGGTTCACAATCTTCCCATACAAAACCACCATCTGGGAAACACGTATTCAATCAAACACAGGAGCATAAGGAAGCCATTTCACGTTCACACCACAGCAGCTGTATTGGACAAGAGGAACAGAGGAACAGAGTCAATAGAATGTACACATGAATTGTAAAAGTGGATCTATTGGGATGGCTCAGATGATAGGACCTGGGTCATCTAACAGTGGCCTTTTGAGTATAGAGAGGTAAAGAGTTTGGTTCCCAAACCAGGAAGTAGATGGCTCAGCAGTCCCAAAGCAACACTGAAAACCTAGCCGCTCCTTGGAAAGTTGCTAGTAATTGAGTCCATGTTGAAAAGTAGACTAAACTGGAGTCTGACGTCAGTGGACAGCAAAGAAGCTTATACATCCGTGCACAGACTACATTTCTACACCGTCCTTCCTCCCAGGCATGAACATATCGGAAGGGGAAGCCCAGATCCAGGGCAGAACTTTCTCTCCTTGACTCTGTCCAACATGCCATTTCTCTACAGAAATGTTCCTTAAACCCTGACATTCAGGTGCAGGTCACGAGTCCTGAGCAACTCTTCGTAACAATGAAGTTGACTCTCAAGAGGAACCATCAGAAGCACCAAGCAGAGGAGACACAAATCAAAACAGATGAGGAAGAAGATAAATTATTCAGGATACACTTAAGAGCGGGAGAAGGAAGAGGCCAACCTAGTTTATATTCTGGGCTTGCTGCTGGACAAGGTATCAAACCTTCCATATTTACAATACAGGGAAAACACAACGAAGCCCTCCTACCTTTTAGGACTCCTTCACAGGCGTATCAGTGTTAGACAAGATAAGGAAAAGACACTGATGCTTATCTTCCAGAAGGTCCTGTGTTGGTATTATGAGCACCATCAGTTCCACTGTCAACATTATTTAATTAGTAGCACCACAGAAAAGTTGATGAGAAATGGCATATGTGCTAATATTTTTAAAGTGATATTAGAGGCTGGAATGACAGCTTGTTGGTTCAGAGTGTCTCCTGCACTAGTAGAGGATCTGAACTCAGTTCCCGGCACCTAAGTTGGATGACTCATAACCACCTGATTTATTTTCTGGTCTCCATGGTCACCTGCATTCACATGCAACATAGGTCATATATATATTTAAAAATATTTATAAAAAGTATTGTTATACCATTTATAAGAGTCAACTCAAAATGGACCAATGGCTTAAGTGTATGAGCCAAACCTCTCAGTTTCATAGAAGAAAACATAATCTCCGTGACCTTTGTAAAATTAAGTCTTGGATTTGACGATGCATTGCTATATATAACACCAAAACCAGAGTGAATATCCTAAATATTGAGGCTTAAAATATTTGATGCTCAAAGAGCACTATCAAGAAGGTAAAAAAAAAAACAGAATGGGAAAAATATTTGCAAATAATATAGATATGTACTACGTATAAGTATATAGATACTTATATGTAAACTTTATAAAGGGGCTTTAACACTCAGTAATAAAATAATTATCCAGCCACAAGGAGAGGGAGTGGGAAGACTACCTGAACAGACATTTCTTCCAAGAAGATAGATAAATGGCCAACAATTACATGAATATATGGTCAATGTCATGAATTCTTTTTGGAAATGCAATTAAAACTGCAATGAGATGTTACTTCAAACACAGTATAATCTAAGAGTAGGATAAAAGCCTGGATTTGGTGTAGAACAGTTACTTAGTCTGTTCAAGGTCCTGGCTCAGTGCCCAGTGTCATGAAATGAGAGGTAACATGTTAATGAGTATAGGTAGAGCTCTGTACTTAGACTGAGTATTCATAATTAAAAGGTTGAAGAACTGAAAAACAGGCAGGCAGATGCTCAAGTAGTTGAACAATACAACCCAAGAGTTCTCTTCATGAAGATGTGCCATAAATTACAGATATGTGTATGAATGCTCATAGCAACACCAGTCATATAGCATATAGTGGAAGTAGCCAGAATGTTCGTTCATCAATGGTTGAAGAAACAAAATGTGCTCTATTTATACAGATGGTGCCCAAAGCCTAACAGGTGGAGGTGAAAAGCAGCAATTTGTGGGTGGGGCACAAGACGTCCGTCTAGAGGCCAGCCTGGGTCACAACAGGGAGAAGACGCTGGTACCTTTAGGAGGAAGAGTTAGAAAGTCACCTTTGAGTCACAGTGACCAAACTGACCACGCTAATGGAAAAAGCAACTCAAGTAGGTAAGATTTCTTGTGGCTCATGGTTTCACAAGTTCCAGCCCATCGTGTGGGGACCTACTGGTTCTCGGTCCATGTGAGGCAGATCAGCATGAGAGCTGGGGTGTGTGGTGGAGACAGGATGGAATGCTGAGGAAGGGTCTGAGGACTGGTACAGCGCTCTCCGCATGTCCCCGCGGGCACCTACTTCTGCCAACTGGCTTCCCACTACTTCAGTTCTCCTAACCTCTCAAAGCAGCACCCCATCTGGGAAGCATTCAGCCTATGAGCCTGTGGGTGACATTTTACAATCAAACCATACCACAAAGTCATTAACGATTTGATCTAGGATTGCTACAGCAGGGATGGGTTGTATAGAGGAGGAAATCTAAATTTGGACTGACAGAAAAGCAGGGTGAGAATTTAGGTTTGCAGAGAGAGAGAGAGACAGACAGACAGACAGACAGACAGACAGAGACAAAGAGACAGAGACAGAGAGGAGAGGAGAGGAGAGGGAGACAGAGACAGAAAAAGAAAAGAGACACAGAGAGAAGAGAGAGGGGGAAAGAGAGAAAGAGACAGAAAGAGGAGAAAGAGAGGAGAGAGAGAGGGAGAAGAAGAAGGAGGAAAAGAAGAAAAAGAAGAAGAAGAAGAAGAAGAAGAAGAAGAAGAAGAAGAAGAAGAAGAAGAAGAAGAAGAAGAAGAAGAAGAAGAAGAAGAGGGGGCCACAAAGACGGAGTCCCCCAAAACTTGTTTTCATTTTGTGAAGTAGGCCCCAAAGATACTGACTTCATTCTGGCTGAGTTGTTTTGATTTTTTGTTTTTTGTTTTGTTTTTATGTTGTCTTCTTTTGTGAATGGTTCAGAAGTGAGCAAGAGATGAGAGAGACTGACCTTTATTGAATGCTCTGTATCAGTCACTCTTGCAAGCTCAGTTAAAATGCAGTGATTGCCTTGTTGTCTTATACCAACCCTATGAGGTCCAATTACTTTTGTTATCCCTAGAATCTGAAGCCAGATTTCACTGGTAAAGATGATGTCTGTGCCTTTGCTACCAAATATAAATGAGACAACAAATGAGAGCCAATCCTACCATCTAACACTCAGAGGTACTTAACAAATATTCCTTTAACAACCTATCCTCCCTTGTTGCTAAGCTTGTCTGAATGCTAAGATTTGGATTTACTAGCCAGCTACTCCCAGGTTCTTTGGTGTCCATGAGGTTGCATCTTCCTCTCCAGTGAGTACTGGGGTGTACACTCCCTGCCCCCCACATCGCCCTGCTTCTCTTATTCCCTCTCAGATGCCTTCAGGGCTCTGCTATTCCTATGGGATTTAAAAATGACAAATGTGCACTGGATTTGAGGCTACGGTTAAGTGCTCGCTGGGAATTTGGTGGAGGCCCACACACACACCCATCTCATTTATAACCTACGTCACTGGGATGGAAACTCCTAAGAGCAAGCAGATCACCATCCCCCACCATTCCCTCCAACCCACTCCAAATACAAGAGGGGGAAGAAACTGCAGGAGGCTCATCTCTGTGAGTTTTTATAGCAGTAAATTGTAGCTCATCGGAGCCAATTCCTCAAGCCATTTGCTTTAATCTAAACCAGGATTTCTCATCTCCCCTTTTATGATCCCATTTCAAGGTTGTGTGAGAGGGTGAGCAATGTGGCCATATGTTATCATTCTAATGAAAACAATCAGAGCCTGGCGGTTATTAATCACCTGGCCTTATCGTCCATTAAAGGCAAGTCTTATTAGCCAAAAAGCAGATATTTTGTTCCTGAATTTCAGAGATAAAAACCCGAAGGAGATGAGAAGAAGTGAACTAAAAGTCACTGCACTGGAATTTTTGAAGTGAGTTTCCTCTGGTCAATGGCTTCTTTAATTAAGCAGTTATATGGGGTTTGAAGCAAATTATTCAGGCCTAGGCATTGTTATTTTAGAGTTTCTCTCTGTATTTAATCATTCTCATGGACTAATGTGAATTCTAATTTTTTCAGAAAAACTGAAGTAGCTAAGACAGTTTTAAAGTAGTGTTTAGGACAGAGAGAGAGCTGTCGCAGCAGTTAAGAGCACACACTACACTTGCAAAGACCTGAGTTCAGTTTCCAGCACCCATTTCTGGGTCTTACAGCATCCTGTAATTCCAGCTTAAGGGAAATCCAATGTTCTCTCTGGCTTCTGCAGGCAACTACATTCACACACACACACACACACACACACACACACACACACACACACACACACACACACAACTAAATATAAGATAAATCTTTCTTTTATCCATACTTAGAGCACCCTGTCTTATGTGAACCACCTTTCAGTCTACCATCATGACAAGCTCACTGCATAATTTTTTTTAAATCCCCTCACTGTGTTTAGAGTTGCACACCAGAACAAGTTGATGCGCACATCATGTAAAAAGTATGGTCACCTACAAGTCTAAGAGACAAGCTCTAGACTACGCTAGTGCTACAGTGCTAATTTCCAAGGACAGGCAACTGAGAGTGATAGTGAGTGAATTTCACTCAGGAAAACTTGAAGGCAAGTGGTCAGAGCAAAGCCACAGGCGCCCTGTGATTCCTGTGACTCCCCTGGCCTTTCATTTTCCATGAGCTAAAGGAAACGGACAAGAGCAGAGGAACTTCATGTGGGAAATAATGTGAGCACCTGCATGTTATCTGGTTTGCTTGGGGCATTCGTGCCGCACATGTTGTATTTGACTCAGCATTTCTCCAAGTGATTTCTACAAACACCTTTCTCTCAAACATATTCCATAGAGTACAAAGATGACATGGCCAGATGCAGATGAGGGTGCAGCAACCATCCAAGTCAGAGTGTTTGTTTGTTTGTTTTGTTTTGTTTTGTGTTTTAAAGAAACTACCACATTCTTTATTGGTCCTTGGATTCATCTAATCTATGTCAGGGACACTCAAGTGCTATTCAGTAGAGAAAACTTTCTGTCAAACCTCTGACCCAAGGAAGTTTTGTTCTCATCGAGTCTTCTGGGCGGTTCTGGGAGTGGGGAGTGTTCTGTGAAGCAGACCAGCAGGGACACCCTTTAGTTAAGCCACACCTGAGCTTTTAGCCTTTGTGTCCCTGGCAGGAAACCAGTTTGCACCCTGTAGTGGTGACTCTGTATTCAGTAAAGCATCCCAGGGAGTCACTGTAATGGCTCATGGTAGATAACCTTGTACACACTCACCAAACAGGATTAAATTCAAATTAATCAAGCTGTTTTATGGCCTAGAGTCCAGCTGTCTCTGCCAGGCTACTCCAGCCTGCACAGAAACTCTGTTGGAGTTGGTGACCTAGCTGCCATCTGATAAATAACTGCTTGGCCCCCGGTCTCTGAGCCATCAGCGATCTTAACTGCATGCAGCTTTGAAGTGCTGGGGACCTCATCCTGGAGCCGGAGGTTATCAGTATGGTTGTGACCCCCCTTCTTCATGCAGTACATTGCACAGTGGGGCCTCCTGTCATTCCATGGGGAGAGAAGGCACGCCAGCTGATGAGAAGCCGAGCTGCACAGGAGCATCAGAGCGATGGGGGTGGGGGTGGGGTGGGCACAGAGCTCCAGAGAGTACATTCCAGCCTCCTGAGCAAAGTCACACCTGGGAAGGGAAAGGGTGGGAGCTGAGTGGCTTCTCATCCCTGCTTTGGTGGACACAATGGAGGAAGAAGAGAGAAAGACGGTGAAAAGAGAGGAAAAAGAATGAAATACAAGCAGGGCTTTTCTTCCATCACAAATCTTTACCACTGGGCCCCACAGGTGCTGTGGCTTCATCAGCACTCTAGCTGTGTTTCAGTCATGGTGGCCACAGCACTTGACAGAGGCAGCAGAAGGGAGGGGGAAATCGTTCTATCTCATGGTTTCAGCCCATTGTGGCAGGAAGGCTCGATGGGACAGGTTCATTCACACAATAGTGCGTGATGACACAAAACTGTCCATACCACAGTGGTCCAAATAGTAGAGCGTGACTGGAAATGGGGTCAGGCACAGCGTACCCCAGCCCCTGACCTAACTTCTGTCAACCAGATCCTAGTTTCAAGACCCTCCCAAAAATAGTGTTGCCAGCTGTGGGCCAAACATTCAAACCACAAACCTGGGGCTTGAGAGATGGTTAAGTGAATAAGAGGACTGGAGTTTGGTTCCCAGCATCCACCTGGCAGCTCACAACCATCCACAACTCCAGTTCTAGGCCACCTGGTGCTCTTTCCTGGCCTCTGAAGGTACCAGGTGCACATACATAATACATGATACATGATACACACATACATACATACATACTTACATAAATACATACATACTTACGTACATACATACTTATATACATACAGGCAAAGCACTCATACACATAAAATATAAATACAAATAAATAAGCAAAAGAAAGCTGTGGCGCAGCTTCTGAATTTAAACCACAGTATTAGTCAACACATAAGTACATGAAACCCTTCCCCTGGCCGAACTGACATCCTGGAGGCTGGGAAGGTCGGTAATAAACCTAAGGGATGCATGAATTACTTGGATAGTAGGTGTTCTGTGCTGAATACCTTATGATAGTGGGACTCACGTTTTGGAAAACATGAAAACACGATAGGAGAGCCTGGCAAGTAGGGTTGGAAATCATTTGACTTTCGGTTTTGTTTGGAGACCATTTAAATGAGATAATACGTGTAGGCCTCGCTGAAAAGGTACAATCTGGAAAGGACTTGAAGAAGCAGAGAGTGTAAGGACTACAGACTTACAGGACGATGTCCTGGCCACAAGGAACAGAAAGCAAAATCCCTGAGTCAGAAGCACCCTTGCAAGCTGCAGGTTAGGCTCACTAGCAGACTCTGGCACAGGATGGATCGCTCTATCGGCACTCGGGTCCCCACACACTGGTAGCCATTCTCCAGAGAGAAGAGCAAGGAGAAGGCGTCTAAAAGCTCAAACACATGTCAATTGACAACAGCAAACAGATGAAGGCAAACAGGCCCTCAGCAAGAGCCCCTGGTCTGCACCCCGAGGTGCTATATGAGTCCAAATCAAGGTCATTGGGTAAGGGAGCAGGCTGCTCTTCAAGGTGGCCTACAGAAAATCTGCCAGGCTCAGCGGTAAACCTGCGATTATGTGGGCCTCCTCATGAGATAGACAACCCAAGCTCTTGCTTAAAATATGGATTTTAAATACTCAGAAACCTCCCTGGGCATTTGATTGACAAGCCTCAAGAGTACTGGTGTAACAAAGCCCTGTCAGGCAACGTAGTGTGCCTGAGGCATGGGCTGTCTGTCCACACCCTGTGGTATGCGGTGCGAGAAGACCTTAAAAGGCTGTCTCCAGCCCTCCTGCCCCACAGCCTTCCCCTCATAGCCTGATTCATGTCTCCCTTGTCAAAGAAAAGTTTTGCCTCAAAGAATGTAGGAACTTAACATGTTCTGGAAGAGCCAAGGACTCTGTTTTTAGCTCCTCTGGCTTTAAACAATTCCCCCAAGTAAGATACCCAGATGCTGCATTTTTCCTGTGCCTCACTCTTGTCTTTTAAATTCACGACACAGGTCTGCTGCTGTGGTTTAGTATTTTGAGTGTCACCGTTTTCTTGGTACCTAGAAAAGACCTCCTCTGCCCTCCCAGCTCCACCATACAGCTACTGACAGCATGCAGCCACCTCTTCTAAGGCTCCGAGAAAGAATCCAAGGTTTCTTTGCCAGAAACCATGGACACAAAGAAATGGGGGAAAGGGGCCTTCTGATGCAGAGTGTGAGGCGAGGAATGCTGAGTGGGCTAGATTTATGAACTGTGAGCATCGTCCTTGGGCCCCTGTACAGTCGGGGGTGAGGTCATCAGAAAGCAGGTGTGGGGCTCCCAGCAGGTGTGTCCAAAGGAGGCTTTCAGCCTGTGTTCCCCTGCGACCCAGAGCAAAAGGGGCACAGATGTCAGGCACGAGAACTCTTGGGGATGGTGTTAAATCAACACGTATGTTCTCCAAAAGGAAATTGCTAAGACTTAAAAATCCCCGTTATGTGAGTGGGAAACTTGTTTAAGAAAGCTGACGTGAACTGGAGTGTGCAGTCTGAGGTCTGAGGATTTTTATTGAAATTGGAAGACTTCTCTAAGCTGCAAAGACTACATTCCTTAAAGAGTGTGGTTTAAATGTTCTTCCTTAGGGTTCAGATACAAATATGGGAAGGTATATGAGAATTCAAACGCCTGCCAATGCTGGTTTTCTGTCACTATAACAAATGCCTAGGATGATTGCCTTATAAATAAAAGCGGTTCAATTTGGCTTGCCACTTCTGAGGTATCAGCTCATGGTCAGTTGGCCCTGTTGCTTGGAACCTGTGGTGATGTGCAACTGTGGATGGAAGACCAAAGCGGCGTCCCTCGGAGTCAGGGAGTAAAGAAGAAAGAAAGCTGGGCTTCCACACTGTCCTTCAAGGACACGTCCCCAAACATAAAAAATAAAAATAAATAAAAATAAAAATAAAAAAACCTACCTCTGAAGGTTCTGCCACCTCCCGTTAACACCAAGTTCTTCCCAGTTCTTAAACAAGTGTTCTTTAGGCAAACATTCCAGATCTGATCTAAACCTTAGCAGGGTCCCATCCAAGAAGACACTGGTGATGCACATGTAAGCATGCCTGACCAGCCTGTCCTCGAGCCATTAGCTCTCTCCCATTCTGAATCTATAGGGTTTGTGGTAGGTAACCCTATACCCCTGCCCCAGGCTTGGACGCTTAACCCACAACCTAATCAGAACTTCCTCTTGTGTGCAGACATACTGGAAGCGTGTGTAGCTTCTACTAATGCTGCTGAGGCAATTGGAAGGGAAGCCAGACTTACCTGGGTTCCAGTTTTGGTGACAGCAAAGCCAACACAGAGGACATGGAGAGGCACCCAGAGAGAGGACAAGACAGTTCTGAGAACACTATTGAGGCATCTCAGCCTGACTCACTGTGATTTAATACACCTGGGTTCCTCTATTTGTAGACGGCATCACTTGTCATGTCTCCGTCAGATAAAAATGACTCAGTCTCTCTAGGACAATAATGCATGAGCAGGTTTTAGAAAGAATTCAGCACAACCAGGGTGGCGTTCTGGCGGTTTGCTTACGCACTGCATGTTTGGCTGCTCACAATGTACCAAGTGTCCTCATTAAACAACCCGAGGATGGAGCAGAGTCCATTCTCGAGTCTTCAGGCCACTCCCTTGTTGTGACCTTAATGGTCTTATAACACAGGGCTATCTTTAAATTCATATAAATACAAATTATCTGAGCTTGTCTGGCTATACAATCAATTCACTTTAAATTTGTTTGTGAAGCAAATGTATCCGATGCTTAGCCACATAAGTTGCAGCAGCGGCAGCAGCACGGTTGATCTGGTAGGAGAAAAGTGAGGCTTCTACCACTGAGATCCCACCAGAAACATACATATATACATATACATATATACATGCTGTGGCGGTAGGCCTCTTTGAAGGGTTTTCATTGGCATTTTATAGCTACTGGGAAGGTGGAGTTTGTTTTCTTCAGTAATGTGACTCCTGGTAGACTGATAATACAGCAATGCAGGCCCTGACTCAAGACTCGCTGGGCAACACAAACTGAACCTCATGGGGAAAGAAGAAAATAGAAAAAGAAGCAATCTCAAAACTGGAAGGAAAGAGATCCAAGAGCCAAGAGGGTGGTACATGGAGGGGCTGGGGGTGGCGAATATGCTCAAAAATATTTTCTGTAATTCTCAAAGAATTAATTAAAATGTTTTTTTTAACCTACTTTGTTTACAGCTTCCAAAGAATTAGTATCTTCATGTTTTTTCACCCTCCGCCTCTAACCCTGGAGCCCTAGAAATATATCCTTATTAGATTAGTGGCAACTAAATGTCTCAAGCTTAACAGAATTAGTCTAATAGGAATTGTTTGTGGGCAATTTGTAAAATGAAATGATCTAACATTGCAGCCCTTGCAATTAGACAGCGGGAGAGAGGGCCTGGCATTTGTTTTCATAACAAAAATTAATTCTCCCATTCCCCTTAATGCCCTCACAGGGAGGGACTAAACAGGAATACAGACCTGCAGTAAATGTGGACTCACCTCCCTGAATGGTCCTTTCTACACCTATACATCAGAGATAACACAATTAGCAGCATTTCTGCCCTCAGCTCTGAATGGAGGTGGAATGGAGGGCAGGGGAAAAAAATGACCAGCTTAAACAGAATACATTGATGTGTAAGCCTTTCAGATGTGGCATGGACAGGGTAAAAGGAGGTTAATTCAATTCTGTAGCAAATGCTTCCAAGTTGGCCATTGGGAATGCTGCTGACGGTCACAGAGGTAAACGTTCAGTGATGCTGAAAAATCCACCCACAAACCAAAATGAAATCCAAGCACACTTTTGTCAGCTTAGAGGAGATGCAGAGATGGTGCTTGAGGATGGAACACCTACACCCAGCAGCCTGTGCTTAACCATGGCTGTGATAGCTTTCTCACTTTGCCCCTTCCCGCCTGTGGGTTTTAGACCGTTGGTCACCTCTGGGGCCTTCTGGTGTCCTTTGTTGGTTTGTGATACTCACTAGAGCCTTCCATTAAGGGCTTTTCTCAAGGTTTGGATGACCACATGTGAGCGCACACATATTTTTGATGTATTTAATAGTAATAAAAATAGCAGTGTTTAAGAACTCAAAGGAATGAGTATTGCTTCCCTCCGCGCTAGCTAACTAAGTCCTAAGCAGCTCTCTTCTGGTTTCCTCTGTGACCAGCATTGGCAGAGCTCTTCTCAGTCCCAAGTGGCTTTATTTCCAACACACTTTTGAGCTCATGTGGATTAAAAGTGATCCCAATCCCAGGGGTTTCTGTGACCTCTGCTCCCCATGAGTCTGCCAAAGAGCAAAGCCCTGGTCCACTTTCCAAAGAGTCCTTCATTTGCTCCAAGCTTCATCCTTTGCCCAGAAAGACTGGGAGAGATAACTTCCATGTCAGGTTGACTGAACTGTAGGATGCTCAGGTACCCAGTTATCTGAGTATATCAATAATCATGCTTCTCAAAGAGATGGATACATCAGAACTGCAGACGACTCTCGACAAGGTGAGCTTGCCTCATCCAGTCCACTAAGGGACTATATGTGCTGTTCGTATTTGCCGCAGGTCTCCAGTGAACCATAATTAATTGCTCTATTGAGGGAGAGTGGTAATGTGGATTCTGAATTACAGTGGTTTGACGTCATTTTTTCCCCATTTTATGATAGTGAGAAAGTATTGGCCATTCAGCATTTTGACTTTTGTGATTTCCCTGGACATTCTGTCTTGGGATCCTGAACAGCAGCAGTGAGTCACAACCCCAGTCAGTCATGCAATCAAGCAATACTGGCTGATAGTCTGCCAGTATGGTGATCCGGTCAGGGAAGGGATACAGCCTGAATAACTTCAGCTCACCAAATTGGATTTATTACAGCATAGCCTCAGTGTGTGTGTGTGTGTGTGTGTGTGTGTGTGTGTGTGTGTGTGTGTGTGTGTGTCTTGGTCCACACAAAGGCTCTTGTGGAACCTAACAAGCCTCAGGTTCTGCTCTTAGCAAGGTGAAGACCCAGTATGAGAGCAACTGAGCCTATGGTTGTTATTCCAATCTATGTCAGAAAGGAAGACTAGAACAGTAAGAGCGCAGGAGGCAGTGAGGGTGGTCTCCCAGCAGAGCCTTCAGACAGAAGGATTGAGTTCTCCCTGCTTCCTTTTTTGTTGCTGCTGCTGTTGCTGTTGCTGTTGTTTGTTCATTTGTTTCCTCTAACGTCGCAATGGCTTGGATGAGGTCCACCTACCTTGGGGCCCTCCGGTTGCAGTCTACAGACTCAAATGCATACTGTCTCTAGTTCTCTAGAGAACCGGTGAACATAAACACCAAAACAGAGGCTCTCGGGATCCCAAAAGCCTGGCAGAGTTAGACAGTATGGACTCTCAGAGCATGGCTACCCTGAGGAGCATAGCAGGATAGGGTAAGGAGGGGAGTGAATGAGGCAGGGGAATAGAGAGAGATTAATATGAAATCAAAGCCCAAGGAACAGCATCCATCCAAACTGCCTTTGTGTCTTGGCATGTAGGAATCTTGGGGCAAAAGGAAGAACACAGATGATACCTTATCATGAGGCACCGTACCTGGGAAACATGCTCTTTGGGGACTAAGCTAGCCTACAAATGAATAGGATGGTAAAGGGTGGGAAAAGATGCCTTGGAGGGCATACCCTCAAAACACCTAGGCTTAGATTCCCTTGCTTAAGTGGCTTGCCTACATCAACACTGAGGCCCATTGGCTTCCCCTTGCTTCGTTAGCCCAATCCCTTCCAAATGAACACTGTCTAGACAGTAGAATCTTCCTTAAGGTGCTGCTAAGTCTGCTCCATGCTCAGGTTGACTAGACAGAGGGCAAAAGGAGGCAGACTGCTGTTGGAGGTTGGTGTGGTGCCATATATTTTGGTGCTAATTACTGGCTCCCAAGATTTAGTTGCTGTCCTGATGAGCTCATTCTTCTCATTTTTTGCTGTGTAACCTTGTCTCTCTGATTGGCTGAATAGAAGGCCTACACCTGGGCAGGGCAGAAGGAAGGGGTGGAGCGAAGGTTCAGGGGCTTTGAGAAAAGAAGGATCTTGGGAGGAAGAAGGCAGAGGAAAGAGCCACGTGAGCCCAGAGGAGGGACTCTGAAGTCCCACGTGAACAACCTTAGCAAGTATTTGGGGATTATGGATGGGAGGTAGCCCAGATAGAAATTATTGGAAGCAGATGGCATGGGATGGAGCCTGGGAGATAGTGGGAGGTAGCTTAGGAGTTAATATCTGCCTTGCCCCAGGTGATAAGGCTATGCTAAAATATATCAGGTGTCTGTGTCTTTATTGATTGTTAAAGCAGTTAAATAATACTGCCATAATCGTTATATGCCTAATAGTAGACATTTATTAGGCCACAGTTTTAAACTAACAGCAGCAGACTGCACAGTGGGTAAAACAACTGTAGAGCTGTACCCAGCAGAGTGTCATGTGACCACTCAACCAGTGAAGGCACAAGACCCCTGTAAACCAGCTCAGATGGCACGGACAGTCCAGAGGACCACTACCTGCCTGCACTCTATTATAATGTATCTCCTTCTCGATAGCCTTGCAAAACCTGGCTATCCCCACCACTCACCTGATGGATTCCTGCATCTAAAGCCTTCATGTGAGGAGAAAAAAGGGAGCAAACCTATTCTGGGTAACCCCCAACCCATGCCTCACTTCTCCAACATTTCCCTGACTTAACCAATGAATAATCCTTGCCTCTTTAAAGTTTTCCCCAAAGAGATTGTCCAAACCCTAGGAAATAAGACTTCCTCTTGACTGTATACTTTTTGCTCTATAACAGACCCTCCACCCACCCAATCCACAACCTGTAAGCTCGGTAAGGGGATCAAAACCATAGAGGAAGGCCAAGCGTGGTGGCACACACCTTTAATCCCAGCACTCAGGAGGCAAAGGCAGGCAGATCGCTGTGAGTTCGAGGCCAGCCTGGTCTACAAAGTGAATCTAGGACAGCCAAGGCTACACAGAGAAACCCTGTCTCGAAACCCAAAACAAACAAACAAAAAAAAAACCATAGAGGAAATAAAGAAGTTATCCAGCCATATACCACAAAATGATGTTCTAGTCAAGGATGAGTAATCAATCCAACAGTGAGTGATCCTATAAGTTCATGACGTCACTAGATCTGCAGGGAGCTATGTACATCCTATGTGTCTGACAACAATCACTTGAGGATGCAGTTCTCAAACTGTCCAATGACTAAGCGCCACATGGCTGTGGTTCTGTATTCCTCTTCTCTCTAGGGTGTCCAGACACAACTGGACACCCATCTGAGAAGGCTGAAGCAGAGTCCCGGGCTGGGTGGCAGGGTCTACAGGATTCCAGTCTGGAGAGAAGACTTTTTCCAAGGGTGAAACAGCAACTCGTAGATGATATTCAATGAAACCATTTATGTACCTTTATTGGTGAAACAGTTCTCATGTGTGTGTGTGTGTGTGTGTGTGTGTGTGTGTGTGTGTGTGTGTGTGATGGTGAATAAGGACTATTATATAAACCTGGGGAAGCAGGGAGGGGCTGGGAGTGAATATCTTCCACTGGTTGAGGCTGACATGCTGGTGATGCTCTGTTTACATTCAGGTGCCCACTACGAAATGACTACCAGTGACCGACCACCTGGTAGGGGGCCACCAGATTTACCTTCTCTGAGGCAGGCAGGGAAACAGGGAGGGAGCTGCCCCACTCCTGCTGGTCTCAGGATGAAAATTTAAATCCCAGGTATGAGGTGTCTGGGGTTTGAACATGCTCCCCCTCGCCATGTCCACGCCAGTTCCTCTGGTGGCACAGTCCACATGCCCCACGACGGCTGGATCCATGGAGATGCTTTCCCACGCTGCTCACTCCTTTCCTTCAAAGCAGAGTTTCTCTAGCTTCCGCAACATCTAAATTTCCCCAGGGGTTCAGAAACTCTCAGAACAAAGACGTTTGGCATCCACCCAAAGTTTCTGATTCTGTAAATGAGGATGATTCCTAGAACCTGCACTCCCGGCGAGTTGTCAGGTGGGCTGTGCGTGCCTGCCAGCGTGCACACCGAAAAGCGCAGCTCTGGAGTTTTCCATCCACCTTCTTTCTTTCTAGTTCTATGGGATAAAGAAATCTATTTCACTACAGCCTCATGACAAGAGTTTCCAAATTCTGTGACCACACACAGGGAACCATCAGTCATTCCAGGCTAGAAAGGGAAAAAAAATTGTTATCTATTCCCCACTGGGTGCTTCTAGCTAGCCGGATGCCTGAGGCCATGTGAGCACTCATTTGGAACCTGGATCCTACATGGCTGTTATTAAAAAGCCTGGAACGTACAGAGCGAGGAACACCCATGTGTCAACAACAACAACATCTCTTCCTATGATCGCAAATGGTTTCCAGTCCCGAGGAAAACCCAGGAGAGATGTGGGAAGGAAAAAAAAAAAAAAAAAAAAAAAAAGAGGCCAAGTCTATAGTTACAGCCTCAGGCTATCCCCCAAATCAAATTGAAAAGAAAACTAAGGAAATATTTTGGCTTCTCTCTATTCATTCCTGCATTCCTCTTTGGAATAGATGGGTTTTTTTTTAATACTCTCCAGTTTTTAATGTTTGCAAAGATATAGTCCCATGAGAGGTAAGTGGCGAGTTTAGAGACGGTCCAAACACTTTTATTAATATCTGAATAGATCATTTCTCCTCATAATACAAACATCTCATTTTGACTTTTACTTGTGGCCTCTTTTCCCCTTGAAACACATCTCACGGATCTAAGGATCGGGACTGCTGATATTACTTAACCTCTCCCGAAGTGTAGTAACTGAGACGAAGCTCTATTAAACTCCCCGATGCTGGCTCAACTTCTCTAAGCTGATCTCTAGAAGGACCACTGGCTCCTGCATCCTACAACCATGATGCTTCAGGACACCAGTTTATCTGAACCTAAAAGACATGACTTAGGAACCATCAGGTCGTTGTCTAGGCTCCTAGAGCGGCATGCGTAAACACACCAATGTGCCTACAATAGGGATTAGTGACTTGGGACCAGAGCTGGCCTGGGCCTTCCCTCCTTTCACTCACACAGACAGTACAAGACAGGGACACCCAAAATTTATCTCCTGGAAAACTAAACAGTAGCCTTTACTGCAGTGAAAAGATGCCAGGGATGCAAAAGTTTGAGGAGGATGGAGTTAATGTAAAGGCATCAAAGCAACTTCTTTATTTCAGGAAGCCCCGGACTTATTAATACTCTAAAATCCATGGTGAAACTTCACAAAAAGGTAGTTTCCTCATAGGAAAACCATGGAGGATCTTCTTTGGGGACAGTTCTGAGCCATTGCTTTTGGATGCAATAGATTAGACAATGTCTAGTCACGTCTACATAAATTCTTGGTTCCAACTCCTAAACTTTCACCGTGTGGGGAAATGAAGTCTAAACCAAGCAGTAGGCAGGGCTCAGATATGTGGTCTCAGCCGACCACGACCTACCCTGAAGCTCTGACCTAAGGAATGAAGCTTGTTTGAATGCGCCCCCTCTTATGTCACCAGCTCCTCGCTGGGGTTAAAAAAAAAAGTGATTCTGGTGGAGAAGGGAAATCAGGAGTGGACTTTACAACACAAACTCCAACTTTTATGGGCATACTTTAAACATTTTCATTCACTGCCTTATATATCAAGTATTTGGGTCGTAATATTTCTGCCAAAAGAATTCTGCTTCACCTACACCATCAGTGTACCAACTGGAAAATGCCTTTTCTTCAAGAACTCTAGGCATTAAATTTACAATTCTACCTCCATACTAAGCCCAGAGTTAATGAACAAGCTACCTCCTCTCCTGACCTCTGTCCTGCTTCTGGTGTATCTGCAGTTAAACATCTGGTATAACATCTGACCAGACCCAGGAATGTGAAAGAATTTCAGCTACAAGTGATGCTGTCTTTCCTTAGAATGATTTGGTGTTTCCAAAACTTCATTAAGTTAAATCACATCATGTCCTGTTAACTATATTCTTCACTATTGCTGGTATGTTTGTATCACGTGATATGATTACATAATTCTATCATTTAGCATGGAGAACTATAGTACTCCTAAGAAACATGCACTGTCAGGATTCCCCTCTAAAAGGTGATACAGCCAAGGCTGATTGAAAGTAAGTCGTCATCTCAGATCTCCCAGTTAGTCCAGAGCAGAGGACCAGGGTATGCGGTGACTGTCATCTCCAGCCCATTCTTCCCAGTCATTTCCGTAATAATTGGGATAAGATTGAGAAAGAAGAAGAAAAAAAAAAACAAAAATCAATTTCTTAAATAAAATCTCAAAACAGTTTGGAGGAACTTTAGAGGGAAATGGACTCTCACGACACCCGAACGTGTGCTAAGCACATAAGAGCAGGCGAGGGAAGTGGCCTTTTCAGGATGCGATGGGAGAGTTTACACCAAGTAAGTAGACAGCTCTCTTGATCAGACCTCACAGTGGGGTGGTGATGCCACACTACACACATTTAATCATGTGGTCCAAACTCGGAGAATTAAGAGATTTGCTAAATAAATAAATAAACTACCACCAAATTGATAATAATAAAAAGAACTTTACAGTTAGCAAAATGCAATTAATCTTCAGGCTTACTTTTAAGGCACACTCATTTGTACCAATTAACTTCATTGTTCTACTTGGAAGGTTTCTCCCCATCGCTGTATCCCGACTCTCCTTTAAGATTTCAGTCTGAGCCATCTTTATGGCCTTATTTCTAGTTAAGATTGCAATCATTTGTCACTGGTGTGCAGACACTTCTTAAGTATCCCGGTGTTAGGCATAAAAGAACAGCATTGCTCGGGAGTTTCTCTCCAGGGCCCTGCAAAGCCAAGCACTATAAAATGGTTAGACATTAAAGATGCGAAGAAAACTCATAAAACAACACATAAAAATGTGTCTTGCCTTGCTATTTATGTGGAAAGATGGTGCCGTTCAATCATTCAAGTCAGAGACTATTTCAGAATTAAAGTTTCAATCAGAGCAGGAGTGGGGGCAGGTTTTGAGATCTCTCTATTTCTCTTTGACCCAACCCCCACCTGCCTTTTTTTGGGAGGGGGGAGTTGTAAAACTGCCAAAGTGAAAATCATGTTTTGCTGGGTTTCCCATTTGCTTTTTGCTCTCTCTCTCTCCCCCCTGACCTCCTCCCTCCCCCTTTCTCTTCTTCTCTCTTGTTCTCTCTCTCTCTAGCTATCTCTCTTTTCTAGCTTACACAGACACACAACACACATCAAGTGCAATTTGCTTTTGCTAACTTATGGCGCTTCTGGGAAAGAGAGAGAAAGACAAGGCTGCCTTGTCTTAGTCAGTTCTCCATCTCTTAGAGGAGACCTTTCCCTCACAGATTTGGGAGGGAATCATGAGTGGACGATGGTAGAGAGATGCAACTTTGTCCTACAGCTCCAACCTGCTTCAGGAGCCTTTGCATCCCCTTTCAAAGTGTGCACTGGATAGTTAGGACTCTATGCTGGCAGAAGTGTGGCGTCACTCTAGCAAACAGCAGCTGGTGGGAGCCTTACAGGCGTGAGGGCTGGCATCCCCCTGGCATGCAAGAAAGTAGACCCCAAGTGCAATCACGTAATCTGGGTCTAAAGGAGTCGGACACAGTGTTGGAGGGAGGGAAGGGCACCAATGGCAAGCTCTTTTCTGGAGCGGAGGGTGCCCGTTGTCTCTTGTCCATTAGACCAGAGCCAGGACAATGAGTCCTAGTACACCAGATCAGATGCTGTTGGTACCCATTCCTTCCTGACCCCTTCACTGTCACTATTTCTACATATGCAAATCAGCCAGCTTCATGTCTTGAACACCCCAATGCAGCCACAGAAAGAGATGGTGGGACCTACGGCAAGTGGGGTCCCCAGGGAAGTCAGCAGGTCAGGTGTGTGCTCATGGAAGGCATTTTTCTAGCTCCCCAGGCCCCTCAGTCTCTCTGGCTTCCTGTCTCCCACCATTGTAATGCCAACCACATGTGGCCCTCAGCCACAGGTCAAGGAATGGGTAATTCAAAGCTGCCTGGTCAGAAATCTTCCTATGATTCTTTCTGCTTCCACAATAAAACTGGAAGAAATGCAGGAGCGTTTTTGTGGTATAGAATATTCTGGAAGCCATGCGAGTGTGGCCTCATGATGATGTAGCCACAAGCAGAAGGATTGCACAGACCTAAAAGTTTCCTGGGACCACCTAACTCCCTTATTAAAATTGATTCTGCCGCTCCTCTGGGCTCGGTCATGTGAGCCACTAAATGTCTTTTCCCTCTTTAAGTTGATTTTAATCCTGAACTAGACCCAAGCTTTGATAGAATAACAAAGAAATAAATTCAAGAGAAAGTGGAAAGCAGCAGCTTTGCATGATGAGGCACCGTGACCAGAGAAATGACGGGTGATAGTTCAACGCCGCCAGAGCATGTTGGAGGGCTGAAGGGAGAACACGCATTCTATCCACGGTGTGTTACCAACTGTTTATAATGGGATCCCACATGCCTGCCAAAACTTCACTGCACTCTGTTTAAGTAGGGGCTGAATTAATGGGTTCTACGTATACGTAAATCTAATTTTCTGAAGCTTGGGAGTTTGAAGGATTGGGCTTAGCTACTAAATACTGATTTCCAAATAAAGCATTATAATAATTTTTCCGAGACTCTGAACTCACTTTCTTCTACAAAAACTAGCTTCTATTCCAAATGCAAATTCTTGAACAGACACATAAGGTGTAGTTTTTTGGAGAGGGAAGGGGTATGTGCACATGGGTCTAATGGCCACAGAGCCAGAAGAAGCCGTAGGGTTCCCTGGAGACGGAGAGACAGACAGGGAGCTGCACACCAGGATTACAGAGGTCCAAACCGGGGTCCTCTAGAGGTGCTACGAGTTCTCTTAATGACGGTGCTGAGTCGTCTCTCCGGGCCCCATTCTCACTGCTTTCAAGAACTCTACCACTCTTGATAAATTGCTCATTTGATAATTCTCCCGTCTCTGTGAAGGGATACATGATCCTTCACCTTTTTATCTTCGGGTGGTAGAATTTAAATTTTCTGAAAACCTAAAAGGTCGCTCAGAATCTAGCCTTTTCCTTTCCAACAAAACCCAAATTTAACACATTATGAAGTAATTGTTCGTTTACTGCCTGCCTATAGCTCCTGTGGGAGCACGAGAACTCCATGTGGACCTCCTCGCTGTCAGCATCTAACACGGTGTGGAAGACAGCCCTTCATGGTGAGGCTGTGACACCCAGGCCTGAGTCAACGTGTCCAATACTTCCAAAACCCTCCAGATAGTCACTCTCCCCCTTATTCTGGTGTTCCAACCATTTCAGTGTATGCCTTCTATACACTAGACACTACTCATTGCTTGAGCATCTTACATGGCCCTTCCAAGCCCGTGCGTTCTTCATCTCATTTCTCTTCCCTGCGTCACCTCCTTCACCACACAGTCTTCACAGAGCTTCATATAGGCCATGATTTGGTCATGGAAATGTCTCCCTGAAGACCTAGGGGTGTGAACTCTTGATCTCTAGCCAACGATGCCTTTGGGAAGTTGTGGTACCTTTAAGAGGCGGAGCCTACTGGGAGGAAGATGGGTCCTTGAGCGCATGCTCTTGAAGAGGCACACTGGGCTCTGACCCTTCCTGTCTTTTTCTCTTTTCTTCCTGTCTGCCATGAAGTGTGCAACTTACGCCACTCACTATTGTAGTGTTGCCTCATCACAACTGACCATGGGCTCCAGTCAAAGTAACCCTTTGCTGTTTTTAAGTTGACTTGGATCCGATATTTGTCATAGCATGGGAAAGATGCCGAACTGAGCTTCACTTTTTAATAACGTCTCATCTGAAGCACATGGTGCATGTTTTTAATTTTCCGAATCCAGTTTTGCTTTGTAAAAATGCAAAGGAAAATGTTTTCCTTCAGGAAAATAGAAAATTGAAACAATGAGCAGCAGTAAAAAGTGGTCAGAGGACATAAAGAAAAAGTTGAAAGAAATTCAAGTGGACAATAAGCATCTGAACGGAGGGTCAGGTTTGAAGGGCTTTTTCTTTTCTGTTTCTCTCTCTCTCTCTCTTTACTTCTGCGTTTTCTTAAATTGTTGATGCTACATAAGCCTAACCTAAAAAGAAAAAAAAATACAACCTCTAAAATCTTTGACAGTTTCCCATAATTTAACATCAGGGTCCATCTGTTTCTTCTTTGCCCTAGCTTACTTTCTTCACATCAGACAATGCTTAGGAGGAGAACAAGCTACACCATCTACTTTTCCTGTTTTATTATTGTTCATCCTCAAAACAGAATCAGAACCTTAGCAATCGCAAGAGCGGCACAACAGTGGGCGCAAACAATGGAAAACTATGTGCTGTCCTGCTACATGTGTTCATGTATATTGAATAGTGATCAGCATGGAGTAATTTACATATCAATTTTCATATATGGCATTTCCAATTTCCCACTATATGTCATTTTTGTGGTCAGACATTCAAATTTTTTTTTGCTAGCTATTTTTGAAACTAAACTACTGTTAGCTATAGCTGCCCTACTGTGTGATAGAGATAAAGAACCTTGTCCTCCTATCCTAGAGTCATAGACCCTACCTCCCCACCCCCCGCTGGTGGGAGCCATTGTTCTGCTTCTCTCCTTCTGAGAGCTAAGGCTTTTTACATTGCACATCAGACAGGTCCTAAGAGCTTACCTTTCTATGCCTGCATTACTTCACTAACGTAATGTTCTCTAGGTCTGTCCATGCTGTCCCGAGTCATAAGACCGTGGCACTCTTTCTATGGCTGGATGATATCTACTGTGCATTACTGAATTCTCTTTATCTCCGTTGATGAACACTGAGATGTTCCCATACCTTTGCTATTGTAAACAGTGGTTCAGTAAAGATAGGAGAGCGCACAGGATTTCAAGTATTTTGCATACACCCAGTAGTGCCATCTGTCCCCGCAACTGCCCACCACTGCCAGGAGATACCATGTCTGTTATACACAGAGCCTTGGGTGGCCCTTAGGAGATTTTTTTTCTATTCCTGATATACTATATCAACCAAGATTTGGAATAAGTAACAGCTTAAGGATGAGTTTGGCTCTTTGGCTGCCATTTGTAATATTTTTATGGAAAGAAATCATTGTGAGTCCAAAAAGAACTGGGCTTCAGATGAAATTTCTCTGTCACTTATGTGCAAGTTGGGGTTTGCCTAGATGTCTCACAAGGAAAATTGTTGCCAGGGAAAGACGCGTGTTTCCATCCAAAACAAATGTCTGGAAAATATTTGGCTTTCTTTGAATAAACTCAGGCTGCCCATCTTCAGCCAGGAGTTTACCCTGAGGGTTCCTCATCAAACACTCACAGTGTGAAGGAAGACCTTTCTGAATGCCAGCGGCCACTCGCAGACGTGGCTCTGGGAAACTCTAGGGTTTTCACATGAGCACACAGGTGCTTCTGGAAGGTGGCCTTTCCTGGCGGGCCTTCTCACAGGAAGGGCAGGGAACCATGAAGCCTTCGCATGTCCCGACCCTTTCAGGAGTAGACGCTGAACTCTGTGAAAGTGAAATAGTGTGGGAGGGAAGAAGGGCTAGGGGTGAGGAGACCTGGAATTTGCGTGACTACTGTGGTTTCAACATAGAGTCTAATAGGTTCTTAGACTGGCCAGCCAGACACAGACCACACAGTCAACAGCTTGTAGCAGTTACTTACTGAGCTATCCAAGCCCATTTCTAATTGCAACAGACAGAACCCAGCTTTGCTTCCTTTCACTTTCCAAATCACAAAGCTGCCAGGAAAGCTTATAATTATATAAAGGCACTATAGAAACACTGACAGTGCACACCTGATTATATACATTTTCTCTTGTTCACTAAAGAACAGTGGGATAGTCAGAGGAGATGAAAGAAGGCCTCTCTCTGCCTGGAAATAACACCAGGAAAAATGAAAGATAACAGCTTAAGTTTTTATTGAAAAACAAAAATATTTCATTTAAAAAAAATAATACCAAAGCCATAAGGATATTGGCTTTGTTGACACAAAATGGAAATTTTGTAAAATTTGGGAGTAACAAAATCTACTTAGAGGAAAGACAAACCATCCCAGTCTCCAGCTTTGTTGTTCACAACATTTTTGAGTGGAAAATAGTTAGCTTTAGAGGCAATAGCAAGGACACTCGATATAGACAGCAAGTATATGTTCAGGAGTGTGCCACACAGCTCACCACAGAGAGTTCTCAGAGAACGCCTTGTTTCATGACCAACTTGCCTCTGACATCAACTTACCTCTCACTCTTGCCACAAGACCCTCAGAATGCAGAGCACCCTAGATGATTTTGTAAACTGGGTTATTCTATGAGTGCCAGCTGCTTTCTTTGTTCTGTATGATGATGGGGGTCTCTTTTAATATAGGTAAAGGGGGGTTAATTCTGCATTGGCTTATTAATAAACACCGAATCCCAAAAGATAAGTTTGGGTCCGCTGAAGACACT
Source organism: Acomys minous (assembly GCF_964271855.1). Lineage (NCBI taxonomy): Eukaryota > Metazoa > Chordata > Mammalia > Rodentia > Muridae > Acomys > Acomys minous. The sequence goes on from NC_140498.1 coordinate 8,677,671, forward strand.
GAGAGCATCGCCTCACCAGTAGATCATTAAGTTGCATAGGCAATGTTATGATTAATCTCATTACATTTTTCTTATTCATTCTTAAAGTGGGTGAGATTGGTGACCAGTTAGAGCTAGTCTCTTCAAAGAGATGCCCACTAGCCACCTGTGGCTTGTGAGCTCTAAAAATGTGGTTGATCCAAGTTGAGATGTGCTAGGCATATAAAATACGTACCAGATTTGAATAATTAGTGTAAAAAATGCAAATTGGCAGCAGCATTTTTATACTGCTGACATGTTGCCTTAGTTAGTTTTAATTGTCAACGTGACGCAGCCTGGAGTTGTTTGCAAAGAAAGCCTCAATTGAGGAAGTGCCTAGATCAGGGAACAGTCTTGATTACTAGTTAATGTTGGAGGTCCTAGCAAACCTGTGGGTGGCACCATCCTTAGGCAGGTGGTCCAGGGCAGTAAAAGAAAGCAAGGTAAGAACAAACAAAAGAACAAGCCAGCAATCACCGTCCCTTTATGTTTCTGGTTCCCTTGACTTCCTTTGACGACGGACTGTGACCTGGAAGTGTAAAACCAAAGAGATCCTTTCCTGCCCTAAGTTGCTTTGGGTTGAAGCAATCTAGAACACGTGTCTTGGCTGAACCATAGGATATAAAATACATCTTTAAGATTTGTTCCATCTATTCTCTGCTCTCACCTGCCTCATCCCACATTCCAGGTGGCTGTGCTCTGAGGCTCTGAGAGTGGAGTCACCCAGACTTGCTTGAGAGCAGATCCATGCTTTTGTCCAGTTTCACTGAAGGAAATGCTGATACAAAGCCAAGGCTCAGCGGGTCGGGGGGGGGGGGGAGGCGGGGGTCATGGAGGGAGAGGGAAGGAGAGAGAAAGAGAGAGAGAGAGAGAGAGAGAGAGAGAGAGAGAGAGAGAGAGAGAGAAGATCAGGTTCTTACTTCCTCTTCTCCTCCACTACTCTGGGTCCACGTGTCTTGGAGAAGCTAAGGTCTCAGCACTATTTCCCTCCTGCCTGCAGTGGCTAAGACATTGTGCTGAGCTGCATGGTGACAAGAAAGACCCAAGCCTCAGTCTTAACTCAACAATATGAACAAATGAGGAAAGACTAGAGAAAACAAAACCATGCAACAGAAAGACTGAATGCGTGTGCAAATGGAGCTTGAGAGGTCAGAGGCAGCAGCAAACTGTGTTCCTGGCTCCATCTTGGAAGAAATGCTCTGTAAACATTGACTGGACCATAAATCTGTGTGAGACCACTGCAAGTGATCAAAATTATAAATGTAGCTAATATTTACCCAGTGCCCTTACGTACCTGACACTCCTAAATACTTCACTAAATAACTAAAGCCATGATCTTAATACAGTATTCATAATGTCCACCCCATTTTAATTATAATAACTCATTCCATGTACATTTAATGTACCTGGTAGATGCTATTGTAGTCTCCTTTTTCCTAGACTAAAAACTACCATACAGATTAGTTCCTGATTTTCAACTTGCCCAAGCTCCCATAGACAGTAACCAGTCGAACTACAGATCATGTTTTTAGCTAGCACGTCCTATACTTTCATAGGCTGAATTCACTTTCACAGTGACCTAGGGCATTTAGAGAGATGGGGATGCGGAACAGCTTCTGCAATTTGCCTAAGACCCTGGGGCAGCTCTCTGCTCACCCTTAGACAGTTCAGGCTCCCAAATAGCCCATTTGAGACCCCTTACTACAGGATGAAAGCCTTGGTAATCTGCCCTTATTCCCTTCCTACCTTCTCATCAAATTTGTCTGCATGCTTGGAGCCCATGGGCCGCCTTCTGCTCAGCACCTTTGGCTCTTTCTCCACACTCCATGCCACAGTCCTCATTGCTTCCAGCAGCCTGTCTGCTTTTCTTCCCCGTCTTTTATCCACTGCAATAAGACTTAGATCTTTGACAATGGCTCAATTGTTTTTCTTTTCTTTTCTTTTCTTTTTCTTTTTCCTATCCTTACCTTCATACAGATGGATGGAATTAATCCTAACAGCGTCAGAAGTTCCCCTGAGCTCTGGTTTATCACATCACCTCACACCAACAGTCAGCCAAGGTGAGAGTACTAGTGCCACAAAATAAATGTGATCAGGGCTCTCTCCTTCTTCTCTTGTTCCCTTCTCTTTCCTCTCTCCCTCCCGTCCTCCTTTTCTTCTATCCTTCTTTCCTTTTCTTTTTCGTGTGTGTGTGTGTGTGTGTATGTGTGTGTGTATGTGTGTGTATGTGTGTGTGAGAGAGAGAGAGAGAGAGGAGAAGACACAGATGTGTTGAACATATACCAAGACAGTACTGAATGCCCCATCCTAACTTATGTCCACAAGCCATACGACGTTATTTAGCTTTGCTTTGGAAAAAAAATCACTAAAGTGGGTTCTTCATTTGAGTTGTAAGGAAAAAGCTCTTAGAAGGGGTTTGAATCATCACTGTTATGGTTAAATTTGATTGTCAACTTGACTGGCTTGAGAAGCACAAACAATCAAAAACCACACACTTCTGGACATGTCAGTGAGGGCACTTCCTGAGGAAGCTGACTAAGACAGAAGCCCCTTATCCACAACTGTGTGTGGCATGATCCCACAGTCTAAGAGTTCAGATAGAAAAGAGAACAGAGACACAGGCATTCTCTCTTCCTGTTTCCTGGCCACCATGATGCAGTGTCCTCAGATGCCTTGAAGCCTTTGAAACTGTGAGTCAAGCCAATCCCACCTCCCTTTCAGTCATTTGCACACACCAAAGGGAAAATAACTTAAACAATTATAAAGGACCTATGCGGAGGATGGAGTCCACAGAGAAATAAGAACCCCTTTGAAAGACTCAATGGGATTTGGAGCCAAAGGCATGGATTTCTAATGAACCCTCTTAAGACCAGGATACACTTTCACTCATCAGCTGAATGAGCCAATGAACTTCCTGCTTTAAAACGAGATTCAACTAATCGCAAGGCTACCTGTCCACATTGTCCACCTTCAGGGGCGATGTCCACATTGAAGTCTTGGTAGAAGTCTCTGGAGCTAGTCTGGGTACAGCCTGTGCAGCCTCTCTCCCTGTCTTCAGCTGAAAGCCAGCATTCCTCTTGCTTCCCCATTGATTATTTTTATTTCAGGGTCCATTCACAGTAATCTCTTCTTGCTGCCCTGCCTCAAAGAAGACTCGGCTGCCCCATTTTTATGCTCTTCCTTTCTTCTGGTGGCCAAATTGTACTGTTTTCCTACCCCAGTTTCATGCTATTATGGTCTCTGAAAGCTCCTAAGAAGAATAAAGAAACTCTTTAATTCTGACCAGCTCATCTGTTAATCAAAAATGTCCCAGTAGCCTTGCAAACTTTTATGCTGGTTTTTTTTCTTCATTTTTTATTCCCTCCATATTGGCCCAACTGTCCTGTAATTCATTAACTTCAAGATGCATCCAACTAATAAGTGTCTCAGCCCCTCTGCCTCTGATACTGTCCTCGCCCCAAGCAAACTTCATGGCCTCTTCATCTCCCCCCATTTAAAGCCATGCTTCCATCAAGTCCCACTTAGGGTCTCTCCCCATTATGATTGTCTTAATGGTGTTATTACAAGAAACAGACCATTTTAGCCAAAAAAAAAAAAAAAAACCAAAAAAACAGAAAACAAAAAACCTGACTTCTCTAGATAGAAATACAGGGCTGACCTGTAGAACTGAAAGTATCCAATTCAGTCCAATTTCATGTGTGATTAGAGTCAGGCAGACCGTAGACATTACCCTCTCCATCTCTGAGGTCTGTTTCTCTGTTTTTACTGCACTTGTTCCTGATTTCTTCAGACCAGCCCTCTGGATTTGGTGTTCCCTAATGGGCTTTCTGCCTCATCAATTTTAGGGCCCAAGTGAAACCAATATATTATCAGGATGTCCTCATTCTAAATTCTTTGGAAAGAAAAGCTGGTCGGCTTAGCAAAGGCAGTCTGCTGTTTCCCTCTAGATATGATGGCCACCTTGTCAAAACACACGGTTAAAGGTCACTCTAGACCAGTCCTTCCAAGAGTGTCGAAAAATCTGACTCTCAAGAGAAGATCCATGGGCTGAGAAGTGTGACACACTACAGCTCCCTCAACAAGATTTTTGTGGTTTTTATCTACTATGGGGGGGGGGGGAGGTTGCAAAAGTGGAGGGTGGGTATGATGGAGGGAGGAGATGAGGGGGGTGAGGCGACGTGATGCGAAGCTCATAAGGAGCTAATTAAAAGTTGAGAGAAGGGAAGCTACAGAAGCAGAGTCAACTCCCTCTGCGGCCTCCGCTTGAGCACCTGCTCCGGCTCCCTTCAACGATATGATCTGGAAGTACGAAATGAAACAGACCCTTTCCTTTCCTAAGCTGCCTTTGGCCAGAGCGTTTTTTAACACAGCGACAGAAAAGCAAGCTGGCGCAACAGCGGCAGCTGCAGCCAGTCTTTAACTGGAGCTGGATGGCGCAGATAAGCACAGGCTGACGGAAGCCACCACTGCACCTTAAATAATGGATGTGCTTGTATTCCTGTTAGCTACTTCAAGGGGAGAGACTGAGCATAGCTATTGAATGGGAGAGTGGATGTGTTGCTATGGAAACACTGAGCAGAGAAGAGCCCACCGAGTTAGGCACTCAGAGAGTGAGAGGACTCAGCTTTATTGGTGCAGAGCTGGACTAAAGCTAAAACTCTGAAGAAGAATCTGGCTTCAAATCACAGTTTCTTGTAACTTTTACAGATAACTGTGAAGTTGAAATCCCTATCTCCGTGTCCCATCCTAGGGTGGTTTTTGAATCCTGTGGACACCAAAGAGGAATTTCCATCACAATCAGACACGTTTCTGGAAACAAACATGGCAGGAGGTAGGTAACACAATCTACCTTAAGCCACCAGGATACTGGTGTGACCAGAGAGCCGCGTTACTTAATCGTTTCCTAAGGCAGTTTCTTGCAAGCATTTGCCTTCCCCAGGGTAAGAGGCTCTAACAAGCTGGCAGAACTCAGCATGCATAACTACTGCAGAAGTCAAACTTAACTTACTCTATCCCTCCATAATCCTAGAGTTTCTAGGCAAATAGTGTTATTATAGTTCAGTATAGTCATTCCATCTTATTAGGTGCATATGTAAGTGTACAACATTTCCCCTTTAGAATGAATACACACACGCCATTTTTTCTAGAGATCCTAGATCAGCTCAGATTTGGCAGTATCTCATAGACAGACAGACAGACAGACAGACAGTAGTGATTTATTTATTTATTTATTTATTTATTTATTTAGGCATGATCACTTGTAGCACAAGGTGGCCTCAGACTCACTATGTACCTGAGGCTGGCCTTGAACTCCTGGCCCTTCTACTTCCACCTTTAAATCCAGGGATTACAGGCATGTACTAGTACACCGGGCCAGGGGAAAAAATTGTTACCCTAACAATTGGAAATTAGAGATGCCTCATCTGACACCTAGCAAAGTTTTAAATAATTTGCAGAGCATCTTTCCTCTGAGATTGCATCAGATGAGCCTCATGCATGTCTGGCCCAGCCAGAGACAGACAACTGGGGTTCCCCGACCACGCGCTCGTGCAGCCACACCTTGACCTGCCCCTCCAAGTTCCGCCCAAACGTTTCCCAGCATTCTTTGCCAGAAACAGACATCTGAGCTTCTTTCCAGGACCCAGAGCTGGAAAAGAGGCTGTGTGCGTTCTAGACGTGGGTTTCAGGACATTTGTGCTGGAAGAACGGGTATCCCAGGAGCCTAACGGGCCGTCTAGACGAAACAGCTCAGATTTGACTGCATTCCCCCAGGGCTGTCCTTCCCTGACTGGTGGCCAAGCACCTGGAAAGGAGCATGGCTATCTGCAATGCGCAGCCCAGTGGAGGAGCCTTGTCCAACATCAGCAGGAGCTACAGCTTCGTCCTTCGTCCCACCTCTGCGCAGGACACAGGTGGGCACCTTGGCTAATGCTGAGTGTTCTCCGAGTTACACAAGATGCCCCAATATGTGGCCTCTCTTACATTTTCTTTCTTCACTCCTCAGTAGTGTACTAAGACATCTGCTTTTGTATCTTTGCTATATTTCCTGGTCAAAGTTTATTGAGACTTTGAATATGCAAATTTATAAAATTAACTCAACTTGGGAACATATCAACGACTCTTCAAATGCCACTAGAGATACAAGTGTAATGAAGTTGAAGAGTCTTACCATGCATCTGAAATCACACTCTGATCACGAGTGTTGTTGTTAGGGCTAAGAGAGAGCCAGCCCTGCCTGATTTGGCACCAATCTCTGTTTCTCCAAACAGACGAACAGTACATAGTTTTTCCATTGTTCTCCTGCCTCCCCCAAATGGTCATTTTCTTCTTCTCAACAACCTCTCCAATTATCTTTACCTACAAATCCACTAAAAATGAAAGGCCCTCCCCCTCATGCCTTGGGTACCCAGCAAGCTGACCTACAAGATGCTTCCGTGCAAACAGAGACTCACACTTTACAATAACGTACAAGAGAGTGACAGCCTGCCGGAAGCTGGATTTACTTCCGAAGCAGAATCTTAGGTCCCTACAAGGAAGGCACAGCAGGATCACTCATTCTGCTTCAGAGAGCTCTGTTGCCTGTGGCCCCCGTACAAATCTGTAGACTCATAGGCCCCCAAAACTGGTAGGGACCCAAGAGTTTGATAGTCGGCTGAAAATAATAAACTACATTCCATCCAGGAAGCATCCTAGAGACCCCAGCCCTTTTCACATTTTCTCTCTAAACCGTTACTTACAGCATCCAGTAAACTGGTTCTCAAAAGGGCAGGACAGAGCCATTGCATGGGCTGCATGCTAGTTACCTCCTAGCTAGGAAGGGCTAAGCCCAAGGCCTTCAACAGAGCAAGGACTTCAGTAGTAACCACCGATCAGGGCACAAGAGCAGAAAGACAGCGGTTCACAGTTGGGGACAGACACACAGCTCTGCACAGGTGGCCAGTGGGTGCCCATTGTCCTAGAGCCCTGGCCCTTGTGAAATGAGCCGAGCGTTTCTGTCTGTCTGACCCTACGGGATCGGCATAATTTTCTAACAAGTGTGAACGTGGAAGCTATCTGTGGACTCAAAAACCCAGAGCATGGCCGGATTGCTGGTGCAGTACTTTCTCCTAGGAAAAGAGTCTGAGGTCTGATGAAGTTTATTCTGCAGCAACTTTAGATTTCTGGTGTTTGTTTTCTTGTGCTGCTCTTATCTCATTGGATAATAGTCAGTCCACTGTTTCACTGTGAGCAGCCTCTCCATGGGGGTTTTCGTAAATAGAGATGCCGCTAAATTCATCTCAGAGCATCTGTACAAACTCTTGGAAGACTCGGTGTTTTGTAGCAATTGCCCTACTTGATCCAATGAGAGAGAAAGAAGGAAAGAAAAGAGGGTGAGGCGGGGAGAAGAAGCAAAGCTTGCCAATATGTCCTCTAAGCGATACTGTTGATTACCAGTTGGATGACCCGATACATTTTATGTTTATATTTCTGCAAAGAACAGTAGTATTTATTAGAATGGTGTTGTTTTCATTAATTATACTATGGCTCACTTAGAACATTGAATTCGACAGCTTATTGATGGGCTCCTCTGGGCCTACCGGCCGATTTTCAATTACACTGAATCACTTTATTTATAGTTGCAAACCCTCGCTCCCTCTGGAATGTGAACTCTGTGAGAGCGTTTAGTACATAGTAAGCATTTGAATGCTGTTAAGAACACGAAATAAAGATGCTGCCTGCAACAAGCTTCCCTTTAGTGATGAGTATCCTTGTTCTCTGTTCAAGGCAATCCCGCAGATACCGTGGAGAGTTCGTTTGAGCACTGATGTCACTTCTGTGAGTGGCTCCTGGCGATCCCTAATGTGAAGGAGCTGCCTGTGGTTATAAGCCCAGGCTTAGCAATACACATAAAAGTGGCACGAGTTTTCCTAAAGGGCATTGCTTTTCCAGTAGCTGTACACACTTAAAATATGATCAGTGTGTATTCTCATTACCTTAATTTACTTATTATAAGAACTATTAAATATATTAATGAGGTTCGTTTTGTTTTCAATTTTTAGTTTGTGTACGTGTATACAGAGAAGGTATAACTACTTAATTTACTTTTTTAACCCAAAGTCAATGAGAATTAGGCACGACCAGCTGGTGTACCTGGAACAAGCATTCACTGATCCTTCAGAGTTACCAGGCAGGCCTTACTGTGTGAGGAAAAACGATTCTACACTCTAATGCTACTTAAAAACTTCCTACACCAAATTTAACTCATAGTTGTTTATTTTTATTATTATTATTCTTACTATTCCTAACATTTTGAGAAATGTGTCCAATTAGTGCTACCTGCATTCCCATGAGCATAAGTATCTTAGTGAGTGTTCTGTTGCTGGGAAGAGACACCATGGCCAAGGCAACACTTGTAAAAGAAAGCATTTAACTGGCTTACAGTTTCAGAAGGTTAGTCCCTGATCATTACGGCAGGAAGCATGGCAGCAGGCAGGCATGAGGCTGAGAGCTTGTGTCTTGATCTTCAGGCAAGCAGGCAGAGAGACAGAGAGACATTAGGCCTGGCATAAATATATAAATACAACCTGCTGAGTCTATTTAGTGTTTATGAGGCTTGGGACCCACCTACAGGCTACTAATCATGAACTTAAGCAGAGACAAAAATAATTATAGTCAATATGGGGCTGGAGGAATGGGTCAGAGAGTTAAAAGCACTGTCCGCTCTACCAAAGAACCCAGACTTGGTTCTCAGCGTCCTCATGGAGGCTCCCAACTGTCTATAACTCCGGATCCAGGCAACCTGATGCCCTGGCTTCTGCAGCCACCAGGCATGCAAGTAATGCACATACACATATGCAGGCAAACATAGAATAAAAACAAATGAATCTTTTTTAATTGCAGTAAATAGAAAAATGCAATAGCTAAATTATTTGCTTAACACCATTAGTTTAAAACTGCAACAATGATCTAACTCTGGGGACAAAGAATGAAGTGAACATCACTTTAGAGATTTATTCAATACCATTTGAGCACCCCTGAAACCATGTACACACAAGCAACACTAAACAGACTCAGCAGGTTGTGTTTATATATTCACGCATTTATGTGTATGTGTAACAATAATAATTCGAGAAAAAGAGGCCATGAACTTGAAGAGAGGTGCAGTAGAAAGAATGGGAGGGGTTAGATGTAATTATATCTTAACTTTAAAAGATTGGGAAAATATTTGTAAAATGTAAAACATTGCAAACATGCTAAGACTGCAGGCCTTAGCTTTTGTTCTTTTCTATGAGGGGGAGGATCCCTCCTCCTATAAAAGCTGTCAGGGACCTTCCGCATGTCTGTCTCTTTAAGCTTATTAATACTCAAATAACCTCCCCGCCCCCACCCCCAACTCTGGAACCCTAGTCCCCAAGCTAACTGCTTACCCGAGGCAAGAAACCATCTGTCAATCTCAAGGCCCCTCCCCCTTCACGTCATCAGTGTATCAAGCCGGCAAGGCAAATATTAGTATTTTTTTCTTTGTTGTCATAGTTACTCACCTATTTAAAAAACAACAACAACAACTCCTTACAGACACAGAAGAAAGCCCTGCGCTATAGCTACACGCCTCACCCCTCCCAGGCCAGGTAGAACTTGTTTTCAGCCTTAGCCATGAGCACAGTCAGTGAGGCAGGCGTCCTTTGGTGATGCTGCCCCTTGCTCACAGATGCACATCATGTGGGCTGTTGTCAGTTCTGTAATCCCACCCACTGCTCCGTCTCGTGTCCCTCTTCCCTTCCCCCTGCTCACGTGCACACAGTCTTAGTTCTGCATGCCTCAAATAGCTGGCTCCCATTCCAGCCAAGCTTGCTCTGTTGCTCTTCAAAGGACATTTAGTTGGTTTTGATTTCTTGCTTGCACCATTTCTTGTTTATAACATAACCCAGCTACCAAGATAGTTTCTTCCTTCCTCAATGTGTGTGTGTGTATGTCTGTGTGTGTGTGTAGTGTAGTGTGTGTGTGTGTGTGTGCGTGCGTGCGTGCGTGCGTGCGTGTGTGTGTGTGTGTGTGTGTGTGTGTGTATCTGTGTCTCTGTGATACTAGGGACTTGATCAGGGTTTTGTGCATGCTTGGCAAGCACTGTACCATTAATCTATGGTCCCACCTCCAGTGTAATCTCTCTACAGGTTTTAGGCAACCTCAAATTTATTGTCTTAAGAAAGTACTTGTGGAGCTGGCTGTGTGGCATATACCTACAATCCTAGCTCCTCAAGAGGCTGAAGCAGGAGGATCAGAATGCCAAGCAACACCAGCCTGTGCTACAGGGAGAGGGCGTGGCAAGCCCACACAACATCGAGACCCTTGCAAGCACAAGGTCCTGACTTTATACTCCAGAAATCATGATTTTAAAAATTCATACAAGGTACTTAAATGCTAGGGAAGTAAGGCAGGAGGGTCTCTAGCGCTCACTGGCCAGCCAGCCTGAGCTAACTAGTAAGTTTCAGGTCAACGAGAGACCTTACCTCAAAACTAAGGTGACAGTTCCTGAGGGGTGCTGCTCAAAGTTGTCTCTGGTCTTCACACACACACACACACACACACACATACACAGTATGTGTTTAATATATTACAGTACATTAATAAACTCTTAAAAGTATAATATTACCTCTGATATTACGGTTTTATTTGTAGTAATCTTATCAAGAACCTGGCTAATTGTCTACATGTTTACATGTACTCACAGCATCTGTTTTGTTCTTAGCCTCCATGGAGGTTTTTAATTGACTCATTTATGCAGCTCTCTTTATTGCTGTCTTTCTTTCAGAGGATTGATGCTATCATTATCCAGCCTACTTTCTGAAACGAGCATTGAGCTTGTTACTTTTGCAGTCCTTAGTTACCAGAATTTGGCATGCATGGGACAGGCTGCATGTTGCACTGTTCCGTGTGCCACAAGTTGTGTTTGGAAGTGTTTGAGTAATAGTTCACGACCATAACTTTGGTTTTCTTTTTGACATAAGTTAGTTAAAAGTGTTTCGGTTCCTTTAATAAAAACAGTCCAACACTGAATGGTAGCCAAGGCAGGAACTTGCTTTCACTGGCTTGCTTCCTCTGTTCTGCTCACTAACTTTCTTATATTACCCGGGCCCGCCTGCTTAAGGATGGCACCACCCACAGTGGGCTGGGCTCCCTTACATCAGTTAGCAACTAAGAAATGCCACACAGTCTTCTACACTTTTCATCCGTGGGTTGCCCATTTTTCTGTCTGCCCCTCTGACTGCTCTTGGCTTCCAGGTCTGCACTGTGATTCTGCTACTTTGAGTTCTTCTTCCATGGAGCTGAAGATGGCCTTGAAGCATGTGTGGTCCTGTAGAATAGCACTCCATCTGCTTTTTCTCAGGAGCACAGTCGCCTCTAGGCTACTTTATCTGAGGCTGTCTAACCACGCCCATAAATTCAGAAGTTGTACCTGTTGGCAATCAGGCACCTCTACTGCCAGCACCAGGGGGACATCATGCACATCCATAGCCAGCTGCAGGGTTGACAGCAGGACATGTCATCACCAACCACCAAGATGTGACACACTTCTTACTGTCATTGCAGACCACATGGACGCTCCCTGCCCACGTGCTGGGTCACCTCATAAAAGAACTCATCTCCTGCCCCCACTCTCTCTTGCTCTCTTCCACTTTCTCTCTTTCCCTCTGTCCGTCTGTAATGGGCGACCTCCACTTCCTCTCTTCTTTCCCACAATAAATCTCCATTCATATCAGATCTGTTGGATGGCATCCCTTGATCAGTATTACAACAGTACCCATTTTGCTAACAATAATGTTTTGAGTCCTCAAAGAGCATGTTCGGACACTTGAAAATCATATACTTGCATATGCACGTATGAAATGGAGCTCTTCATTTTCATGAACTTGGACCCTACCTTGTGGGACCCAGCTGCATAAAGGAAACCCCAATTCCAGCTTCTTCCCTTATGCGGAGCCACAGACACATTTTCTTCCCTCTAACTCCATCAGGATGGCAGAATCTTAGACCCAGCTCAGAGCCTGGGCCCCGTTCTGATGGCCCAGCCCTGCTGCAAGGATGCCAGTGGTTGTGTTTCTGATCTTTGGGAGTTCTGTTTACTTCCTTTCATGAACTTTATGTATGGGTTGCATTAAGTATTTCTACACTGTTTAGCAGTGGAGGATAAGTGGCCCTGGGTGACTGCCGTAAGGTGTAACAACCACATTCTAAGAGCTCTTTCCATCGTCTGCTCTTCCCGGCCTCCCCTGTGACCACTCTTGACCTCCACTTCAGCTGTTTATGATGTTTTATCACTCCCAGGCTTCCTCTTAGAAGTTCCGAGGAAACGTAGCTCTGTGGAGTCTAAGGAACACCCCTCCATGTCATAGATAGCATCAGCTGTCAACCTAACACAAACTCAGAGCTATCTGGGAAATGGGAACCTCATCTAAAGAATGGTCTCTCTCACTCTCTCACACACGTACTGGCTGTGGATGTATCTGTGGGGGCATTTTCTTAGCTGCTAATTGATGTAGAGGAGCCCAGGCCAATACGGGTGGTGGCATCCTTAGGCAGGTGGGCCTGAGCTGCATAAGAAAGCTGGTGAGCAAGCCAGAGAAAGCAAGCCGGTGAGCTACACTCCTCTGAGGCTTTCCTTCAAGCTCCCAGACCGAGCTCACAGTTTGGCTGCCATTCACCCTGAAAGATAAACTCTCCCCAAGTTGGTCAAAGTAGCCGGGAGTCCAACTAGGATGACCCCCATGAACAGACTTCCTGTGGTTGAGTGCACATGTTGTGGGTGTGGGAACCCGCTGAGCTGCAAAAACAGGGAGCTAGGAACAATTCTTTCTGGGAACTTGTTTCAGATGTATTCTGAGTGAGTCTTTGGCTGTGTAAATTATATTACAAAAAAAAAAAAAAAAACCTAAGCGAGCATGATAGTTTGAAATGAGCCTGGTCTTTGAAGAAAATGACCAAATTGGTGAAGGAACCAATTTTCCCATGTGGTGGAGGGGAACGCTACCCTGAGGTAAAGGGAGTAGACGGCAAGATGGCTGACACAAACTCCTCAGTATTTTTCACACCCATAGATATTTTCTCCAGGCTGTCTCCAGCTCTCAAATGAAGTCTTCCTACAGTTTCCTCCTGTTGGAATCATTTCCTTCCAGCTATTCTTTATGCAGTAACCTCACTACAGGATCTCCAAAGGGCCTGTGCAGCCTGGGTTTTTGGAAGATGGCCGCTGTTTTCCACAGGCCCCTTAGTGACTCCCTGGTCCCAGAGACTAAATGCTATTTCTCTTCTAAGAGTCAGTTTTTTTCCCCACTTAGAAAGCTTAAACCGCTTTATCCAGCCACACTGACTTTGACAATCAGCCTCGTGAGATGTTCCCAGGTGTCCCAGCTGCTGCCGAGCACTTGTTACAAGTAGTGAAAACAGACACAGAGACCGCAAAGACACTGACAATCTGGCACTGGGTTTCTGAAAAACGGTAGATAAATGACAAAGCTGTCCCCATCTATCAGACTGACACCGTGGCTGTACTTACAGGAAGAAAGAAACAGTAAGAGAGACAGTGGGAAAGAGAGGCTGGTCCTTACCCAGAGTTCACACAGAGAGAGAGCTCTGCCCTTCTTGGAAGCAGTTTGATTTATAGCCTGTGATATTACAAGCAAGAGCGCCCACAACCCAAAGTGTTTGGTGACTTGACCTGTGAAAATAAGCCTGTTAACCCCAATCAACCTCCCATTATCCCAGGGTGCCTGAAATTGAGCAAGCAAAGGGATGACAGAGGTCTCCGCAGCTCCCCAGCTAACCACTGTCTTTGCCGGTCTGCATCTTCGCCAGGACAAATTAGCATTAGAGTCTGCTGGTTGGGGGAGGGCGTTTATCTTTTAATGAGAAAATGGGGGGGTTGTTTTCAGTTTTAATTGCTGGAGCTAATTAAGGCCTAGGGCTCTTGTGCAGACCCAGACCCCTAGGCCTAGGCTTCACCCCAGCTGTGGGTAAATCACCTGCCTCAGCTTCCTGCTGTAATTAGGAAGGTCTTCTATTCATATGGAGTACTGTATTAAAGGAGCTAATTATGAAGTCTGTAGATGGCCCACTGTGCTGTGCTGCAGGGCAGGGGCTTCCCTGGGTTTTGAGTGGGGAATTCTTGTTTTGTTTTGTTTTTCGAGACAGGGTCTCTCTGTGTAGCCTTGGCTGCCCTGGACTCCCTTTGTAGACCAGGCTGGCCTCAAACTCACAGGGATCTACCTGCCTCTGCCTCCTGAGTGCTGGGATCATCGCAGGCCTGTGCCATCATGCCCCAGTGTGAGTAGGGAAATTCTAAAGGTTGGGGAGAGTAAAATGGGAACTGATACAGGTCATGGCTGGCCACATGTTAAAAACATCCATGGAGAGTGGAAGTATCTTAAACTCACACAGAGAAAGCGGAGTAAGCAAAGCTTCTTTTCAGCAGAGATTTGGAGAGAGGGATGGAGAACAACCGGATTGTTACAGACCCACAGCAGGGATTGTTACAATAATGCTGGGTGGGTCTCAGCATAGCCGGGTCTGCGGCAGGATGCTGTGCCTGGCACTCCAGTAGAGGTGAACTAGAAGTCTACACAGCCTAGAATGTTCTTGGGAGTAGTGTCCACCTATTTCCCCTGCAATACTATAGTCATTCCTGTGTTCTTATAAGTCTGTTTGCTTGCTTGTTTAATGCAATAAATAAAATATGTTTTGGGTGGAATTGGAGGGTTAAATTAACACTGGATGCATTATCATATCACTTATTTTAAAGCGCCTCAATTAGAGGAATTTGGGAGACACTACTCTGTTTGTGTTCGTGTGTATAGGGGTGCATTTGTGTGCACATGCTCGTGGCAGCCAGAGGTCACATCTGGTGCTGTTCCTCAGACACCATTCACCTTGAAGGTTTTTGAGACAGGTCTCTTGCTAGCCTGAAGCTCCTTGAGTAGGTTAGGCTAGCTGGCCCATGAGCTCCAGGACCATCCGTGCCGGGTGCCGGTCTCTGCTCCCTAGCACTGAGATTTTGCCACCACACATGGCTTCTGTCAACTGATCTGCTTCCGCAGCTCTGACATTACTTCTCTATTAATTATGGCCTTACTATTTCTCCTCTCTCTCTCTCTCTCTCTCTCTCTCTCTCTCTCTCCCTCTCTCTCTCTCTCTCTCAAAGAAAGATGGATTAGTAGATATTTAGATATTAATAAATAAGAGGCAACTTGCTTGACTCGATACATGTATATACTGAATTTTTGTAGCCACAAACAAATATTGGGAGTGTAGTTGGAGCATAGGCATCTGTCCTTGACCTTTGCTGGGTCTGCAGCAACAGTAAAGCAGATGCCCTCAGCCTGAGCACCCTTCTCTTTCCACAGCAAGGATTGATCCAGCATTTCCAGTGATCCAGCTGGGAAGAGAATTGATCAGTTCACATACTATTTCTAACTTTGGATGCTATGGCTGATGTAACATCATACACAAACCCTGCCATTCAAGAGGCTGGGCCCACAAACTGCTTTGCTATTACAGCTGGGTTCAATCAGCCAAATAGAAACCGCGACGTTGCCAAGGCTATGGGCTCTTCTCTTCTGAGTCTAGCTATCCTGTGCCATCAAAGGGGTATATGCCTAAGAATTTGCAACATGAATTGGCTTACGGCCCCTACATCACATAAACACTCTCGAAATCTAGTCTAGGGCATTTGGAAGAATATCCGCTTTTCAAATACCAGTGCTGTGTCTTTATAAGATTGCAACAAGGCATCAATAAATAAATCTAGCTTCTCAATGACCCAGGCAATAACCTTCATTGAAAAGTGGATAAACTTAGAAGAAATTGCTTCCAGACTTAGCATACAATAGATAATACTGCATTAAGAACCATTTTGGGACACACTTTAAATCAAGAGCCTCCTTCCGTTCAAAAGCAGAAGAACGCCCTGCAAAGTAGAGAAGCCCTCTTCAAAGCTTCCATAGCATACCGTAACTCCCAGCCAGGACGCAGACAGTAGGAAAAGAAAGCTCAGCTCAGAAGGTGCCAGCCATCACCCGATCCCCATCTGGCCATATCCGCCAGCGAAAGGGAGGTTCATGCAAACTTCAGTGCAGACAAAATAAGAAATACACTCTTCACGGTGGAGCATTTTCTAGTTGTAATTACCTGAATTCCCCCTCTGCAAAACTGTTGTTAGCCCTCAGCTTCTGGTTTCCTAATATAAATGTCAAGTATAAGTGAATGTATTGCTGTCCTGCTACTTGGGGTTGCAGAATCTGGGCAGTTAGCCCCCCGAAGTTGTGACATAGTGTCACTGTTACTGTTTAACTTAGCAGAGAAGCTACCAAAAAAAATAAATAAATGAGTCTACCCAGGCATCATGGGCTGTATTCTCAGCTACTTGGGAGGCTGAGACAGGAAGATTTTAAATTCAAATCCTGAGAATGGCAGGATACTGGTGATATGAAGGAATAAACTGGAAAAATAGGGGAGGGGCCTTTAATGGAGGAAAAAGAAGGGAAGAGAATATATAAGGAAAGTGGGAAATGAGTGATAATACTAATGATGTTTCAAAAAGCCATGGAGAATAATGTTATTTTATATTTACCCAAAATTACATATAATATACGTGTGTGTATATGTTCAAGAAATTCCCAAAACAATATAGGCTATTTCTCTTGCCCTTAATTGCCTACCAGAAGTTGAAAGGGAGTCCCTGTTGATGAAAACACCTTGCATTTTGGACATAGAACTCAGAAGAATCAGGCTAAATGTGACCCCAGACCCCTTCCCTGAGGTCTAGCTTTCATAGTACTAGAAGGTGCTATGCAAAGGTCCCAAGGGAGGAAAATAGTCAATAGTCCTACCCAGCTGTGACACCTATGATATGACAATGACCAAGATGACAAGATATCCCTAAATAAGCAACAGTAACACTTTTATATTGGTGATAACCAATATCTGTCTAATAGGAATTAAAGCCCACTTAACAGGAGGTAAATCTTACCTGATACTAGAAACATAGCCAACTTCAAATACAAATAAGGTCATGGATCTTAGAGGTGAACCCACTACAATGCCTTTTCCAAACCCGTGCATTGTAAGTCCTGGCTAAATTCTAAATGCTTCTCCTTATAAACCACAGATAAATGTTGCTCTCATCGCTCATCAAAGAAGCTTCTTTCCCCAGCAGACAGATACCATCACCCAAAGCCTCAGCTGGTCAGAATGCAGAGTGCACCTGATGATGGGGCACCCAGCTCCAGGTGATGCATCTACCTCACAGCCACTACACCTAACACTCAAGGAACATCGTGGAAGAGCAGTTAGAAAGACTGTAAGAGCCAAGGACCAGGAAGTCTGCCATGAGACTGTGCCTTCTAGCTATGACAAGGGAAGTTATACCCATGAAATCTCGGCAACGTGGCTACCTAGATGACACTAATTGACATGCCAGTGTATATGAAGGAAATCTCACCGGTCCTGCTCATAAGTGAACAGCTATAGGCGATGAATAACAACAAAGAGAGAAAAATCAGTTCTCCTCAGGGATGAGCCTGCTAACTGGTTATCCGATCCGAAGTGGCCAATCTAGAAACATAAGCATATGAGCAATACTAAATAAACTCAGTAGGCTGCATTTGTATATATTTGCATGTATGTGTGTATTTGTACATATATATATATGTGTGTGTGTGATACAAACATATACATACATACATATGTCCGTCTCCAGGAGAGTCAGAGGGGTGAGGAGAGAGATCTCAAGGACTTATAAAAACTACTGCTATTAAAAAATCACCTCACTGAAAATCAGAAATTAGAATTAGAGAAAGTGAAGTTCTCTACAAAAATAACAAAAGGTTTTAAGAAACTGCAATAAATTTCAAGTGAGTAATATTAACTCATGTATCAGTTCATATAGACATCTATAGAAAGAAAATAATCTCTGGGCAAGAAAGATGATTATTAAAAGATATAAATATTGAGCATAAAATGCTATGATTACTGCAGATCAAATTGTTTTTGCTGGTTTGTTGGCTTGTTCTTGTTTTTGTTGTTGCTGTTCTTTTGTTTGTTTTGTTTTGCTTTCGAGACAGGGTTTCTCTGTGTAGCCTTGACTGTCCTGGACTCGCTTTGTAAACCAGGCAGGCCTCCAACTCACAGCGATCCACCTGCCTCTGCCTCCCAAGTGCTGAGATTAAAGGCGTGCGCCACTACCACCTGGCTAAAGTCTTCTTTTTTAATGCTTATTTTTATGTTGAGTTATTTGTGTGTGTGTTTGTGTGTGTTTGTGTGAGTGCAGGCGCTGTAGAGAAGAAGAGGGGGGTGGGGCCCTCAGGAACTGGAGCTGCAGACCTTTGTGGGCTGCCTGACATGGGCGCTGGGAACAGAACTCAGGTCCTCAGTAAGACATTATGAACTCCTGCTCCATCCCCCCCAGAAAATTAAATTAAATAGATTTTTTTAACCCGGAAATTCCTCCAATGTTCATAGGAAGAGCTTGAAGAGATGAAAATGCATGATAGGTTGCCAAATCCATAATCACCTGCCCATCATCCTCCTAATTTATTTCTTTACTTGTTTCATTTGGTGGTTGGCTAGACTACTTTCCTTGTTCTAATAAGGTCTAAAGTATGTGATAAGAGATCCCCAGCTTAGCAGAAACATCCGTAAACAGTTGCCCCCTCCCTGCTTCTGTGTGCTGCTGACAACACCTGGGCTCACCACTGGTCAGTCTTTCTGGGGCACACACTACAGCACATAATATGGCACACACTACAGCACATGACATGACACACACTACAGCACATGACATGGCACACACTACAACACATGACATGGCACACACTACAGCACATGACATGGCACACACTACAGCACATGACATGGCACACACTACAGCACATGACATGGCACACACTACAGCACATGACATGGCACACACTACAGCACATGACATGGCACACACTACAGCACATGACATGGCACACACTACAGCACATGACATGGCACACAGCTTCTAGTTCTTGGCCACAACTCCATCCTCTCCTCCCTCCTGGATCCCTACTGCTATCTCCCTAGAATGTGAAACTGGAGGGTAATGTCAGAAAACACAGACATAAAGTCAAGAGATCAACGTGTGCAGAGCACATGGATACTCATGGGTAAGCATGGAACAAAATTCAGATGCATATATGTCAGTACAGGGACACACACACACACACACACACACACACACACACACACACACATGCGGACAATGAGGAGACCATAGTAGCTCTCTCTGCAGCACTAAAACACAAAACAAAGAAGGAGCCTCAGCAATGAACATGAGCCTCTTCTGGAAGAGAATTAGTCTGAGAAACGAGACCCCTCTATATTTTATCATCTTAAAGAAACAAAACTATATTTCAAGGTGACAGCAGAAGCCAGCTAAAATCATGAAAGACTATAAATTACAGAACTTGAAGGCAATGCAACGGACTTCAGCATGTCTGATACAACACGAGCCTGACTTGGTTACTTCAACAGCAACAAAAAGATTGTGCTGGGGAATCACTCACTGTTCAGCCCTACAATATGACAAAATTAATTTTGTCAAAACACATGAAGCAAAGAAAGTGATGATAGTAGGCAGGCAAGAAATGATGACAATGAAATTACTGCTGTATGTCACATCCTAATAAAAGTGAAACTAATTATAGCACAAAAATGGGACTCTGGGTTATATATTTAAATTACATAACGCCATGTTTAAAGGGCATGGTAGAAGCTGGTGACAGTTCACAATTCTGATATTGCCGTACCCACAACAGAACAGCCATAATGGATGTGGGCGTCACTTCTCAATATTAACGCAGGGAGTTAACTAATTGGTAAGAGAAGGAGGCCTGAATGGCTCATTAGAGCTGGGCCCATCAGTCTGGAATAGTGTTTGGCTCTAATTAGATACAGTGGGTAGCAGTGGTGTTTATTTACAACCTGATTGTCCACGCCTTGTATGTCTCTGCTCTGTCAGCTCAGAGGCCCTAGAAGTAGGCAACACCTGTCAGCATTCACAGTGGGCACTCGGGCCAGGGTTCTAATGCCATTCTCAGTACAAGAAGCCAGAAAACTACACAAGTTGTCAGATGTATTTTCTTCACTATAGTGGAATCCAATTAGAAACCCATCATATGAAGATTTCTGGAAATTTCCAAATTCACGAGGACAAGATAACCCACAGGTCAGATGAGAAATCAAAGGGTAAATTGAACATATTTTTAACAGGGAAATTTTTCACAAAATTGAAGGAGTTGATCTTATTTTGAAAGTCGAATTCCATGATCCCAGTCTGACAGCCCTCAGAGCTAAGCATGCTGGGACTATGCACTAACATCCGTGTCTAACACTTACGCTTGCTTTATTTCTATGGTAACATGCTTTCTGTCTGTATCAATCCATTCATTACTTGATGCAACTGAAGTGCAGAGAGAAGCAACCTGCCTCATCCCATACTGAGGCTCCACCATCGTCTGCAACAAAGAGATCCATGTCCTGAGTAATTCTGAGCAAAGCAGCTCTTTTCATTATTTTAGATATAAAAATATTTAAATTTTAGTTGAATAAGTATATTGATTCTTCAAGTTATTTTAAAAATGCATAGAACCTACTTGATTTTTTTGGGTTATTCACATATATTTAAATTATATCTTAATAATATATTTTTAATGTTTTAGGTTTCCATAAACTTATATTATCTTGACAAATAACGCACTAGTTGAATTTAAAGCAAACTGGGTGGGGGAAATTTTGCTTTAAATTCAACTAGTGCATTATTTGTCAAAACAAGATAAGTTTATGGGAATCTAAAACATTAAAAATATGTTTTTCTTCTAATAATAAAAGTCCCTTTGAGGCTAGCAAATGGCTCCATGGGTAAAGGTGCTTGCTACAAAGCCTGATGACTTGGTTTGATCCCAGGGATCTAGGTGGCAGAGAAGGAATAGATTCCTGAAAGTTGACCTCTGACCTTCATATGCACACCGCAATATAAATAAATGCCTATGTGTACACACGTAAGAGTAAATGCATAAATATGACTAAAAAGACTTCAAAGTCCTTTAGTTTGATGTTACCCACAAGTCCATGATGAGAGGAAGGGAAACTGCTTATCTGCACACTGAGGAAGTGTCAGTAATATACATTTTCTTTTGTTTACATTGAAAATATGTGCTTTGGAAACTTGAAATCATTTGTATTCTTCTCCAGCTTTATGACTGTGTAGTAAAGAGAACTGTCAGTTCTTCCCGCCCACATGTGCGCAAAGATGAGCTCTTGGTACACTGTCTGCTGAAAGCAGCTAAGATTCCTGTCTAAAGATCAACCAGACTCACTGGATAAACGTAGACACTAAAAACTGTGTTTTAAAGAAACTTTTATTAATTCTTATGGAATGGAAAAATACTAAGGTTATATAGTTGCTTCCATGTGCTAGGGATTGAATCCCAGGCCTTCACACGTGCTAAGCAAGAGCTCTAGCCCTGATATGCCCCAGCACAACATCCAGGCTGTACTATGCAAACACTTGACTTCAGCAAACATGACACACTGGCATCTAAGGAAAGCAAACACACTTAGGAAAAAAGAGAGAATGCTCTCCAACGCTAGCAGTGTTTACTCCTGGGTTGTGGGGTTTGGGCGTAATTATCTTTATGGGTACTAGTTTCTAATACTACAAGAACGCTTCAGAACAACCGTGCTCAGAACAAATCTTGAGGTCCTTCTAAATTTCCCATGCCATCCTCCTCTGCCTGAGAATAGTCTGCGGTCTCTTTCCTTTAGCTTAGAAAGCTAAAATATCTGCAGCTTCATTATTTTGCCATTCCTGACTCCAGCAAGACCAAGCCCGATCGTAAATTATTTCACATCGGTTTCCTGGAAATAAAACATCGCCTACCTCCCCTGCCAGAGGCCAGAGCTTTTTAGACAAATTTCTGAGAAATGTGCTGTAAACGGAGATAGTTAACACCTCCCCACCCCCAGCCCAGGTTACTGCATTCCTTGCAGAGGGGTGTGGAGCATCTACGTGCTGTAGCCATCCATGCATTAATTGGAGGGCAGTGCACGCATGACACCGTGGGCGCGATACAGACATGGAACCAAAGATGGCCACACCAGCTCCAGCCCATGCCAGTTCAGGCAGGGATTTCCAACAGAGCTTCACACGGCTCAAAGATTTCCGGAGCTCTGTAATGTGTAGTCATGTCATCTGTTTTTGAAAATGCACGTGCTTTCAGAGAAGTTCTTCTCCAGAGAGAATGAAGGTGACAGGGGACAGATGGGCATGGCTGGTTCTCGGAGTGCAAAGCTGGGCAACAAGGTCTCCATCGATTCGCTAAGTGTGTTTGGTGACAGGCCCTGCAGCCACCAGTCCAGATGAGAAATAGAATAGGTTATGAAGTTGTTAAGGCCCCCTTGATCTCCAAGGATGACAGCCCGGTGCCTGCGTTTCTCCGTAGACATTAAATCACCCCACGTAAGAGTTGAGGTGGCAGGCGGGGGAGTCGGAGAACACACGCGCGCGCTGAAACGACTCAGCACAGCGATTGCTTTATTTTGGAGATGACATTGAGAACACCAAAAGTTCCGGTTAGAGACACATGGAGATTTATTTTTACGACTTCTCAGCCTCGGGAATTATTTATAGGGCTACTCCTGAGACAAAGACATAATTCACCACAGACCCCGGGACTGCCTGTGCTCCGAAGCCTTGAGAATAAGATCCTCATTTTTTTATTATGTCTATCGATGTGAAATGGATGCAAAAAGTTCATGATTGGCAGGAGCCCTTCCTTGTGAACTCAGGGGCTTGCCAGCTGTGCCATTGATACCCATTGTGTGTGTGCCTGAGACTTTCTGGATTCATTCACCTTTCCTCAGCTTCCCTGGGTTGCTGTTTAGTGGACTGTGCATTACACATGGCTGAAAATATAATTTTGTATTGGACAAAAAAATATAATTGCGGTCTTCCTAATAGTTGATGGAGTCCCTATAGTAAACCAGAGTTAGGAAATGTGCATCAGAACTGAGACTCACAGGCAAACAGCAGTCCATGGCATAGGCTTAGCCATGTCAGCTGGTGCTTGCCTATGGCTGGACGTACCCTCTACAGACGAAGACTAATGCACTCATCACTTGTCGGTGCTTAGGTCTCCAGTTTTTTGTCATCTCTACACACATATACATTTCTAGACCCATTACCTGTTAGAAGACACTATGTGTACTAACCTTGACCAATCAGTCCTCGGATCATTAAGGTTTTCTGGACCAGAAGAAAATAAATTGTAATAATCAGATCACAAACCTCACAGGTGAAAATTTCAGGTTTTAATTTTTTCCGAACCTGCTAGACTTCCCGTTGTGCTTATTTCAACAAGAGCTGCACGACGATTGCCTGGCAGGGTAAGGTCTTACCAGCTAACTGTGTAGGAACTCTAGGCTTCATTTACAAGTCATGACTGGGCTGGTTTAAAATGTGTTGCTAGCTATGATTCCTGGGTTCCATTGGATTCTTCCTCCATTAAAAGGTGTCAGTGTCTTAGTTAGGTTTTTAGCGATGTGATAAAATATCATGTCCAAGAGCAACTTGGACATGACAGGGTTTATTTCAGCTTATAGATCATAGTCCGTCATTGATGGAAGTCGGGCCAGGAACTCAAGGAAGAGCCTGGAGGCAGGAGCTGGTGCAAGGACTGTGGGGGAGTGCTGCTTACAAGGCTGCTCCCACAGCTTGCTCAGCCTCCTTTCTTAGATGACTCAGGACCCTGCCCAGGGGTTGTATTACCCACAGTTGGTTGGGTCCTTCTATATCAATCATTAGTCAAGAAAATGCACCCATGGACTTACCTATAAGTCAAATTAATGGAGAATGGAGATATTTTGTCAATTGAGGATTTTTCTTCCCAGATGATGCTGGCTTGTTGAAAAAGAAAGAAAGAAAAAAAGAAAGAAAGAAAGAAAGAAAGAAAAGGAAAGGAAAAGAAAGAAAGAAAAGATCAAACAAACCAAAAAAAAAACAATCTGCAGAGAGAGGATATAGGATATGAAAGATTCTGAGATAAAAATAAATAAATTAAGTGTTGCCTTGGTCCACTTTGAGTAGTGTATAAAGGACAAAAGTTTATTTTCCATAAGGCTGAGGCATCTAAGGTCAGTGTGTGGAGATGTCCATCAAGACATGGGCCTTATTGGAGGCGTGTTCCTACACAGGGCATTCCAACTGGTCATAACCCTTCCTCTATAACAGCCACTTAGTAACCAGACCATTTTCCCATTCAACCATCCATTGGTTTCCTGCAGAGCTTAATGAGCAAACCGAAAGCTTTTCCATCCAAAATGGCAGGAAAAGCACTGAACAGGCTTGCAGTTAGGAATGTGCACCTTCTCTCGCTGAACTCAGCTCAGTTGTCACTGCTCTGTGGCTCTAGGCCTGAGTGAGGTCAGAAGTGGCCTCAGATCATAGAGCACCTCTAACAAATGGGCCCCAATGGCCCACAGCCAGGAAAATAGAAAGGTGTCCCTACTAAACCAGACAGGACTTTCACCCAGGTGTGGGCAGTGGAGGCAGCCTGGAAAAGCAATTATCTGATTCAACAACTGAAACTGGAAAGTGTAGCACCCTTCTTCCAGAAGCTGGCTGTGATCTGTTGAGGAGAGAGAGAGAGAGAGAGAGAGAGAGAGAGAGAGAGAGAGAGAGAGAGAATCAACTCTGTCACACAAGCTGAGGAGAGTGACAGATTTTGCCCACCAGTCTTGTATACTTGGTGAGTCTTTCTGTCATTAACCTCCTGGGAATTTGCATAGTTGAGAATATTCTTTGACCATCAGGCTCATCAATCGTCAGGTCAAAGGAAAACCGCCTACTGTTCCCCTGGGGAGTCGTAATGTTCAGCTGATAGAATGGCAGGCATGTTGCTAAGACAGTGGCTTAAGTCAGATATAGCATTTGCTTAGACTTGGCTCAATGGCATCAGAGCAGTGTGGTACCCTTGCTCTGTACTTGGTACCCTTGATCTGTATGTAAGGAGGCCAGGAAAAGGACAGCCATAACTGCGGCTCTCTTCGGAGCACAGGATGCCAACAGCATCAGACCCACAAATGCTTACGGTGTGCCCCTCATCCCACAGAGGCTGTGCCATGTGCCAGGGCAGGGGATAAACCCTTCTAACGTCCACTGCCTTGTGTAATTGGGACATGGAAAATATGGCCTTCAAATATGGCACCCGACATGTGAGTGTTTATGCTGAAGGATCCAAAAAGACAATGAGGGGAAGACTTACTCTCGAGTTTTCTCTTGTCCCTCCATCCCATGAGAGGCGGGAACTCCACTTTGTGCTTGGAGCTGAAGCTTTCCCTTCAAGGCTCCCTGATGCTCCAGCTGTCTCATGCTCTCCCAGCTCAAGGCCCTGATCATGGCTGCCCAGGGATGTTAGGCTTTCTGCACGCAGAGCTCTTCTGAAGGATAGTTTTGTGTCAACGTCTTTCTACAAGTCTGTACTATTTTCTAACGCAAGGGGACTGGTGCCCCCAGTGTTTCCAACACTCATCTCTTTTGGTAAGTGGAGAGAAACAGTGAGTGTGTTCTGGGTAACTAGCAGGCATAACTTGAGAGAAGCCACACAGAGAGAAGGGATGGGAAAGCAAGAAGAGACAAGGGGAGGCAGATGACCATCAACCCCTAGAATGGAGTGACTCAGGAAACAGGTCCCTTAAAAATCTCCAGAGACACAGATTCCAGTGCAGAAAGGACCCGTAGGGCTGTGAGCATGGGCATCCACACACCCCATCCCGCTACCCAGCAACCACCTCCACGGGCACAGGATCAATTTCTTAAGAGCAAAGGTCCCCACGACTCCAAGGCTTGAAGCCCTGGCAAAGTCTGTTGGCCACTTTCTCCAGCAGATCAAGGAACAGAGAAACATATGATTCCATGGTCCCCCAAGGCTGGTCCCGCACTGTTGATCTCAGCAAAGCCTTTTTCCGACCCTAGCTGCACTCAGAGTAAAATAATGAAACCCACATCTGGAGGGTTGGCGGGGAAATCCCTGAGAGGAAGGGTTTTCTAACTTCCCTTCCTCTTAAACTGCTCAGCTTAGAAAAGAAAGTCTGTGAAAATGATACCACTAGTTTTCTGTATTTATTTTTCCTCTCCAAATCTTTCACATCCTATATGCTCACTCTGCAGAGTAAGTGAATCTGTGGGAAGCTGTGCTTAGATGCTGCTGAAGCATGCCTCTCTGACAAACTTCTACTGAAAAGGAGTGACCAGTGAGTGACCTGGCCTTGTCTTGGAGGACCACCACAATGGCAGCCCAGCTTTATGGAGACCCCCTACGGCCTCATCCTCAAAGTGCTTCAGGCAGCAATACAGAGGCTCTGGGCCCTGCCCCATGCCAGGGACATTTGAACTGAAGTTGTGTCTGTGTCTTTGGCAGATGAATTTGACAAACTTCATGCACACTCATCTCTAAGTGTCTCCGATGAGCCTACTAAACTGTTTCTGAGTTACCATACACCTTGTAGGTTCTGCTTTTGTGAGGCTTTTCCCAAACTGGAATCTTATAACTGCTTAGCTGCAATTCATTTGGGGACAAAGTCTAAGGCAGGCACATCCAACAGAAACAAGCCATGTGCCAAGAATGTACACACACACACACACACACACACGCACACACACACACACACATCATCATCTTCTTCTTCTTCAATTTCCAGTAGTGGCATTAACTGTAACAAAAAAAAACAGGCTGATGAATTTTCAAAGTGTATTTTACCCAATAAAATATATCCAAAACAGTGTAATTCTAACAAGCATGTCAGGGTAAAAATCATTATTAGAAAAACCACCATGTTGTACTAAGTTCAAATCCAGTGTATATTTTTAAATCTCCAGTACATCCCAACTTAAACTATCTTCTTGGCTCAGCAGCCCTACCTGGCCAGTGTGTATCACATTGGTGAGTGTAACTCCAATCTCACTCCAGCATCATAAAACTTAAAAAAAAAGGGCAGAGGCTGGTGAGGCCGTTCAACAGGTAAAGGCGATTGCCACACAAACCCAGCAACTTGCATTTGTTCCCTGGAACTCACATAAAGGTGCAAGGAGAGAAGCAACTCCACTAAACCAGAAAGTTCCCTGATTTTACCACTGGTGGCTCATTGTTGATTTGCAGATGATGAGAGCAAGCTGCCCTACTTGAGGGCCACACAGTGGGGCTGGAGGTTGATGCACAAAGTGTGATGAGACGTTACCGGCCCTGGTGACCCAGGGACCCATTCATGCTAAAGTGGTCCATGAACATCTCACTCTGAGCCAGAATAATGTCATTCAATTGCATGGCGAACAGGCCTCAATTGAAAACACTTGGTTGAGTCTGTAAAGCCAGGTGACCTGACCATGAAACTTGGCTCTGTGGGGGTGTGGGGGGGGAAGGGGTTGCTTTTTTCCTCTGTTTCTGGGTGTGGGAGGTGAATGGGCACTGGGGATGTACTTTCCTAGGCTGTCAGGGAGTGAGGTGTTCTTCGCAAACATGAAGTATGCAGAAAGCCTGGGAGTGACTTCCGGGGGAGGGGGGGCAGAGCTAATTCAGGTGTCCAAAGAGCCTTGAAGGAATCACTACCCTCTTGTTTTTAATCTGCCAAGGATTTCCTCCAAGAACTGTCCTCAAAGCTCCTGGACTTTCCTCTCGCTGTTGCTTCTCTCTGTGCATCAGGGTTCTTATCTTCCAGAGGCTGCTGGGCCTCACCTTCTTCCCAAGGAGCCACCTAGCTCAAACGGAACCCAACCCAAGCACATCGGCAATAAATAGATTCCTGTGTCCTTAATAATGCAAAATAAAAATGTGCTTTTATCTGTCCTCCTGCCCCCATGAGGTTGGAAATGAATGGAGGATTTTTTAAATAGGTTATTGGAAGCATGCACTGTATACAGACATCTTAGAAGAGGTGCCTCATGGGAACTGGCTCCTGCGCCTATGGAGACCGAGAAGGCCTGTGATTCACTACCGAGCAGGAACCCCAGTGTCCAGGGCTAGGGGAAGGAGGGAGCCCCTAGCTCAAGAAGACAATGAATTGACCCACTGTTTCAGCTTCCTTCCTGTTGCTGTAATAGATTACCCCCAACAAAAAGAGCCTTGAGGAGAAAGGCTTTATTTTAGCTCCCAGTTCCAGGGCTCAGTCCATCACTGCCAGAACCCTGAAGCAGCTAGTCTCATCCTCGCTCAAGAGCAGAGGGAGACGCACTAAGGCATTCGTGTCAGCGCTCAGCTCACTTTCTCCACTCTCACACCGTTCAGAAACCGGACACGGAACCTTCCACTTTTAGGGTAGGTCTTCCGAGCTAAGGAAATCCTTCTCAGATGTGTCCACAAGCCACAGTGTTCACAGGGAACTCCTCCCCGAGACTGTCTTCCCTGGTGATTCTAGATTGCGGCAAGGCGACAAAGCTAACAGTCGCACCCTCTCTTTGCCCTTGTTCAGCCCAGGTCTTCAATGGATTCAATGATGCCCATCCTAGTAAGAGCAGATCTTCCTTCCCCAGACAACCCCATAGGTCCATCTGCAAATACTTTGTCCATCCCTCTTGGCATCCAGTAGCCCAACAGAGTCAGTACATAAAGCTGACCACCAGAGCACCAGCTGAGAGGAACCAAAAGAAGGCCCGTGCATTCAGGCGGAATAGCTGACCACCGCACGGCCAGGGGCAAGCTTGAGGCCCGGTACTGTGCTGGGTGGGGGCAGGAAAGATTGCTCTCGCACAGGCAGGAAATCGAGAATTTCATTTCGACTCCGTCAAGCTCGAGTTTCCTCAGTGGCATCGTACTAAATAAGGAAGGTAAGTGGATTTAAACTCAGCAGAAAGTTGGGCTTTCAAACTGTTCAGGAACCTCCAGTGTAAAGGTGCTATCCTGATGGGGAAGAATCAAGAAGTCCACCCTGAAGCCAGTTCAGAGAGAAGAAATTCCCCGTGTGAGCAACCAAGGATCCCCAACATGGAGGAGAAGTAAGTGGTGGTACCGGAAGGGACTGCTTATAGAAGAAAAACTCAAAACACAGTCACAGCAGCCTAGAGTTACCATGCTCAAGAAGACAGTGGCCACCATGTGCCTCTGAGAGCGAATGTTTAACAAGGACAAAACGCCACCCGCAGGATCAGAAAACACAGGGTCCCAGTAGCCTGTGGGAAGGTGACCTCAACTGCATGCGACAGGCAGAGCTGGGAGTACACAAGTGTTAGAGCACTGAGCAGGGCTCTGAGAAACTTGTCCATGCATCACTTCCTCCTTCCCTTTCTCCCTCCCTTCCTCCCTGCCCCCTTTCTCTAAGATATGATGTTTTGATCTCAGGCGCAGTAGGAAGAGTGCAACAGCTAGATCTCTGATCAAAGTCCCTGTATGTTGCTTTGTTGCCAGAATCAGCTTGTCAAAGCCAGCACCACCACGTAGCTCCAGCTAAGCTCCACTCTTTGTCCTGCATTTTGACAAGCATCCTCCAATCAAGCCAAAGGACTGAGACCCTATAGGACATAGGACCATTAGTCAAGAACCCAAAACCAAAGGACACAGACTCTGGTGAGGGTGAGAAGGAGGAAAGAAGAGAGAGAGGGAGAGGGAAAAGGAGAGAGCACAGATGAGGTCCAACACAACAGATAGGCTGGGCTTGGGTGACAGGAAGAGCACCTTCCACTATAAAAACAGAAGTCAGCAGTATGGCTCAGTGGGTAAAGGCACTTGTCGCCAAACCTGACGACCTCAGTTTGATGTCCCAGAATCCACATGATGGAAGATGAGAACTGACTCTGACCTGCACAGGTACCTGTGCACGTGTGCACACATGCAATCGCACTCACACATATATACATGCAGGTATGTATACATTCATATACATAGATACATACATACATACATACATATGTACATACATACAAAATATAAAAGTGAACAGATACAAATCTAGGTGCTCACACAATTCCCATCTGTCTTGTCTCTTTGAAAAGAAAAAGCTGGGGCCACAAAGGAGAGAAATACTAGTCTAGAAATATGAGCTTCCAGGAAAACGTTTGAAATATCCTCTGTAAAAAGAGTGAGCACTAGCTGGGCATGGTGGCGCAGGCCTTTAGTCCCAGCACTCGGGAGGCAGAGGCAGGAGGATCGCTGTGAGTTCGAGGCCAGCCTGGCCTACAGAGTGTGTTCCAGGACAGCCAAGGCTACATGGAGAAACTCTGTCTCAATAAAACAAACAATCAAAAAAGTGAGCGCTGTTCTGTTCCCAAGAGTAACGCGTTCTCCTACGGAGACTGAGCTACACAAGGCAGCATCTGTGATGTTCCCACATGGAACCTCTGCTTCCTCTCACAGCTCCCTCTGCACCTGATGAGGAGCAGATCCTTACTCATTAACAATGGGACTCGGGACTGAGATATCTGAGCTAAAACTGGCCTTCCACCTCATAAACATTCCCTATTAGACTCAACATGATTTTTTTTACTGTTTAAATTATCTAATATTTATCTATTTTGTTCTATTACACCAATAAAGACACGGGAGGCAGACACTGAGGTAAAAAAAAAAATGCTAACTCAGAGAGGTATCTTTATTTTCTGAACTGTATACAAAATGACAAAACTATTTACAAGCCCTGTTCTACAACTAAACTGCTAGTTCTTTAGAAGTCTCTAGCTAGCTAGCGAATTTGCCTTTCACTTGAGCTCCTCCATACCCAGGAGGACTCCTTAGCTCTTTTCCTAGAATTCTGTTTTTCCTGTGTCCTGCTAGCTGCTTCTCTCTTGTTCCTGCAAGCCGGAGAGAGGGTCTCCATCTCTTACTAGAGCTCCTCCCTTATAAAAAGAAGTCTCCAGCTCTTCCTCTACACCATTGGTAGGCTGAACCATGGGGGGGGGTGGCGGCTGGAAGGGGTGGAGGGGGTGGGTGGGGTGGGTAGGGTTCAAGCCAAGTCAGTAGGGGTGAACCATTTCACCTTTGTGGTGGGGTAGCTTAAGGCCAACTTTGACTTGAGTCATAGAGCAAAGAACACAAGACCTCTCCCAGACAGGACCTCTAAAACAGGCAGGATCTTTTCAGTCTTTAGCCTCCTTATCTAGGGTGGTGGCTTCTCGAGGCACACCCGAGCTGCATCTCTTCAGGACACACCTAACTGCATCTTGCAATATCTGTTTGGACTTTTATGTTTTTGCTAACAATTAAGTTTTCTATGCACAATAATCAAATATCCCGTAACAATTTCCATGGTGAAAAGAGAAACGAAAATGCCCTGTAACTCTCTAATTGAGGTCCTTGTTTTACTCTAATGGTTGCCTGCAGCCAATAAGCCTTCCAGCCTGACAGCTGAGGGCTTCTCCCGCAAGCCCTTTTTCCCACAAGTCCATGGTGGTCTCCAGATGACACAGCCTAGCTTCCTTCTTTCACAGAGGCAAGAGACTCTCATGCACCTACCTGAGCAAAGCTTATCTATCCTTCCCTGCCCTGCCCATTCCAAAAAAAAAAAAAAAAGTGTCTCCACTCTGCTCCTCACCTCTGTGACAGGCAGCAGGACAGACCATGCTGGTATCCTGAATAGGCTTGGTACTCTGTCCTCTACCTGTCTGTCACCCCATGGAGGATGAGCCATCACGGCTCCTCCACATTTTGGAGGCTCTCTTGTCTCTGCAGACTGTTCACTCCTTGAGGAGGCTCACTCCTTGCCTTTTCTATACACGAAGTCCTACAGGGAATGTATGCCCTTCTCAACGAGTTTGTTGGGCAAGCCTTTCCTGCTTTCTGAGAACACTGCGTGTGGATCTCCACTGTGGGCATTAAATGTACTAACCTTGCTTTTTTTTTTTTTTTTTTTTTTTTTTTTTTTTTTTTTTTTTTTTTTTGCTTCTGTAGTTCTGCTTAAGGCTAACTGTTCTTGCTCACTGAGGTGTGTCAACCCAGGATGTGGGAGGTTTTGTGTGTTTAAAAGCTCCAGACTGTACTAGGGTCCTGAACACCCAGTGTAGTCACCAGCTAGCTACAAAAGACTTTTGTTTTTGGTTGGTTGGTTGGTTTTAGTTTGTTTTGTTTGTTTGTTTGTTTGTTTGTGTGTTTGTTTTTTGTTTTTTCTTAAGACAGGGTCTCTCTGTGTAGCCTTCACTGTCCTGGAACTCACTCTATAGACCAGGCTGGTCTCGAACTCACAGAACCACCTGCCTCAGCCTCTTGGGTGCTGGGATTAAAGGCGTGCATAACCAGTGCCCAACATGATTAAATTCTTTTATTTTATTTATTATTATTATTATTATTATTATTATTATTATTATTATTATTATATTATTATTTTGTAATTTAGTCACTTTACATCCTGACTGTAGCCCTATCCCTCATCTCCTCTCAAGCCCACCCTCCCTCCCTCTTCCTTCTTCCCCCTCCCCTAGTCCTCAGAAAGGGGGAGCCCTCTTCCCCTACCATCTGACCCCAGCCTATCAAGTCTCATCTGGACCGCCTGCATCTTCTGTGGCCTGGCAAGGCCGCCCTGGCAGGAAGAAGTGACCAGTGAGTGGACAACAGAGTCCATATGAGAGGCATCCCCTAGTCCCCACACTATAGGGACCCACAAGGAGACTGTTGCCTAGGGACTACATCTGAGCGGGGGGGGGGGGGGGGGGGTCTAGGTCCTCTCCATGCGGGGTCCTTGGTTGGTGCATCAGTCTCTGTGGGTCCCCCTGGGCCCAGATTTATTAGCTCTATTGTTCTCCTTGTGGAGGTCCTGTCCCCTTCAGGTCCTTCTAGCCCCCAACTTTGCATAAGATTCCCTGCACTCTGCCGCAAAGTTTGCCGGTGAGTCTCAGCATCTGCTTCGATCAATGCCCTGCTGGGTGGAGTCTTTCAGAGGACGTCTAGGATAGACTCCCATCCTGTTCCCTCTCTTCAAGCACCCCTGGTGTCTGTTCTGTTTGCCCTACTAAGTGAGAATTAGTCATCCTCCCTCCTTGTTATTTGGCTTCTTTAGGTCTGTGGATTGTACTGTGGTTATCTGTATTCTGTGGCTAATATCTACTTAGAAGTGAGTATTTACCACTTCTGGGTCTGTGTTACCTCACTCAGGATGACCTTTTCTAGTTCCATCCATTTGCCTGCAAATTTCAAGATTTCTTTATTTTTCATAGCTGAGTAGTATTCCATTGTGTAAACGTACCACAATTTATTCATCCACTCTCCTGATGAGGGACATCTACATTGTTTCCAGATTCTGGCCATTATGAATAAAGCTGCTATGAGCAGAGCTGAGCAAATGTCATTGTTGTATGGTGGAGCATCTTTTGGGTATACGCCCAGGAACCACTTTGGAAATCAATCTGGTGCTTTCTCAGAAAAATGGGACTAGTGATACCTCATGATTAAAGTCTGTGTGTAGCCTTGGCTGGCCTGGAACTCACTATGTAGACCAGGCTGGCCTCGAGATCTGCCTGCCTCTGCCTCTGCCTCTGCCTCCTGAGTGCCTCCAGAAGGATTAAAAGTATGCGCCGCCACCACCCATCATGATTAAATTCTTATTAGAGCCCCTTTTATAGAAAAGGACACCGAGGATCATGGATAAAAGTAACTTTTATGAAGGCACAGGCCTGATGAGATTAGAAGCCAGATGGACAGATCCCATTCTCCAAACAGCACGCTGCTCTCTATAGCGGCTTCTGTCCGGCAGCTTCTGCAGCTGCGTCATCATGAAGAACAGAGAGCATAAAGCTAAAGGCGAGAAAGGAGAGCAATCAAATCCTAAGCCTCTTTAGCTGAGCCTGGAAACCAACGAAAATTTGAAGCTCAAGAGGCCTCTCCATGAAGCAGAAGTCCTCCCCTGAACCCAAGTCAAAACACAGGAGCTCAACCATGTGTGGCCATTTAAATGCTAAGACCGCCTCTGGACTAAAGATGGATACACAAATGATTTTTATCTTATCTATATTTATTTACTTATTTTTTTAGCTTTGAAATTTTGAACTGATATGGGCAGCAGATGAAAGTAACCACTATAAAAATATAAGTATTTCAGATTAGGCCTTCAGAAATCCTATGACATAATATAGTTTATTTATCAGGATAGATTCTTACGAATCAAAGAGACTAGCTTTGCACTGTGAGTTCATTTTCTTAATGCAATCTAGCTTATTCTGCAGTAAAAAAAAAAACTTTCTAAAAAAAAAAAGAATAGAAATACTATGAATTCTACGGTTTACTCATATAGACACTGTCAGGGAAATCTTCATTCCCCACGTGCTGCGGGTGTTTGGGACTTTGGGTGAGGGACATCCAGCAATTGGGCGTGTAGAGCATCATGATTCCTTCACACTCATAACTAGGAGTCCTTCAGGAGACCATGATCCTGTAGAGCAGTGTTCTAAATAAAGGAGCCATGCAAGGATCTACGCCCCTTACCAAACTACCTAGCAACCATGGTGGATGCTGGGCTTAGGGCAGAGGAGAGCTCTGTGCACAGAACAAAGTGAAAACAAAGCAATTAGCAATAAACTCTCCCAAAGAGATGCAGATCCCTCTTTAAAATCTTTATTACATTCATTTCTTCACTCTCTCTCTCTCTCTCTCTCTCTCTCTCTCTCTGTGTGTGTGTGTGTGTGTGTGTGTGTGTGTGTGTGTGTGTGTGCGTGCGTGCCATGGCATGTGTGTAAGGAGGAGGAGCCAGTTCTCCCCCTCCACCAGGTGGCTCCCCCAGGATTAATCTCAGGTCTCTAGGCTTGGCTGCAAGCTCCCTTACCCACGGAGCCATCATCTCTGGCCACACAAGTCTCTGTCACACTTGGCTCAGCTTTTCTGAGTCTCACTTTTTCGCTCTGATGTTACACACTGTGCTGGCGAAGCCTCTCTTTCTTTTTAACTTGTCCTCCACGGTCCCCAGAATTGCCTCTAAATGTGACTCCAAAGAGGGACAGGGCCAATGTAGGAGAGAGTGAAACAGTCGCTGCTGGCTTTTGGTGCCGGGCGGTATTGTCCCATGGGGCACGGATTCTCTCATGTTTGGGAGCAGCAGAATTATGCATGTGGGAATCCCTGCTCATTATGCTAATTGAGGCAGCCTCTTTGTTTCGAGCTTTCCAGAGCAGGAAGCAGCTTGTGTTAGAGATTTACAGTAGAAGTTCAAAACATAGGACCCCTAGGTGTGCCCCAGGGGTTGGTGACAGAGGTAGCTGGGAGGTTAATCTGGGAACAAAGAGAGTGTGCAGGAACCCGGTGTTTACAAGCAGGGGCATAAGGTCTGAAGCTGGGAACCTCGTGAATAAAAAGGGAAAGGAGAGAGGGCTGAGGAGGCGGGAGGCAGAAAGCACTGGAGAGAAGCACTCTGTCAGGACACTAATGCATGACGTGGGGAGGTTGAAGGTCAGGACACACAGCAGTTCGTGGCCAGCACAAGTGGAGGCCGGTGGCCTTGAGGCATGTAGTCCTGACATATGCCTGCTGTGTCCAGACCTCAGAAGCTGACAAGTCCAGGCCCCTAGCCAACACTGTGAAACCTGGGCCCCTTCCCTCAGTCACACCAGGGGAGAAAACTGTCCCGTTTTATTTTTCTCTAAGGTGGATTCTTCTACTGTTTTAGGTCAACACCAAACAGAGACGGTTACCCAAAATGGTCTCTTCCTGACCCAGAATTTGTCAGTCACTGTCCTTTCATTTCCACGCTACACTTTTCTGTGTGTGGAAACGCCTTTCTTCAAACCTAGTATCACTTCTTCCTGGAAGGGAGAGCAACCCTTGCCTGTGTGAACTCAGGGGCCCACCTCTAGTCAGCGCCTTCCTTCTCAAGCTACAGGTCGAGGCCGTGCCTCAGCATGACCCTTTGACACCCGCCCTTACCGCCTCACTGAAACTGTCACGGGACCCAGCCAATCCCCAGTCTTTTCCCGGATCTGCACCATTCCTTACCACTCTGAAGCAATCACAAATGGGGTCGGCAACTTCTCAGAAATTACAAGTTATGTGGTTGTAGCCATCCAAGGATCACACTCCAAGAACTACTGCTGAAATTGTCACTATCTGGGCCTGCATTGGGAGGAAGATATCTGAAGGCAAGTTCATGACCAGATGGACATCACGCCATGTACTTCCACAAGCCTATGTTGTATAACCCGCCATATGTATACATACTACACACATAATGCACGCATATGTATGTACACACACATGGATATTAGGAGGTTAAGTCACACACAATAGAAAATGGTGCATCAGGAGGTTTGTTAAGAACGAGGGGGGGGGGCAGGGGGGGGTGATGTCGGCCACTCAGATGGGCCCTACAATGGGCTAAGTGGCTCAAAAAAAGATGGCGGCAATGATCTGTGCGGACAGATCTGTGCCAAACACCTAGACTGGGGCCTGTTCTAGCTGTGACTAAAGCAGTCCCATGGTGGCTGCCTGACAGGCAGTCAAGCCTGGGGATCCAACAGTAAATTCTTCCGGGAAGAAGGGAGCCTTCTTTTCCCCGAAATAAACAATGAGTCTCTGGAAGGCCACTGATTGAGAAGTAGATGGTGTCCTCCCATCTATTTCATGTGAAACAGGGACTTTTAAACCTTAGGCAGTGAGAGGAGTCTTGAGGTTGATGCAAGCCATTTGGCCGGCACTAGGATGCTGACAATGCTGTGTTTGTATGAGGAAAGATAACAGGAGACACGTTCACATGATTGACAGCCTGTAACTTGGGGGCTGTGTCATGCGCTCCTGAGGCAGGCACTAGAAGCAAGGAGAGAGCTTTGTTCTACACCTTCTGTCTTCACGGTGAGATTTTAAGTCTCAAACATGAAGTGTCTGCAGTTTGAACATGCTCCAGTCTCACTAGTCCCATGCCAACTCCTCTGGAAGCACAGTCCATGAGCCCAGCACACATACATTAAAAAAAAAAAACAAAATTTTAAACCATTCAGGTTTTACTCAGGGAACATTAATTAAAACTCTAGGATGGGACCCATGCTGTCCCTGAGATGCTAACATGAAGTCAGTGTGGAGTCTCTGCATTTGCCTCTTTCTTTGGTCCTACCTCCCTGAGACGTCCGTGATGTCCATGGGCCAAATTCAGTGCTGTGATCTTTGTCCTGCAAGCCTGGCAACTCTCGACACCCATGTGCCTGCCACAGCATGAGACCTAGCCAGGTGACGTGACCATGGGGAAGAGACAAGAACCATTTTGCAAGATATTCAGAGAAAAGAAAACCCACTTGTTTAGAAGTAGTTACAGAAAGCCTATCTGCTGCCTTGCCCCTCTACAGCACTGGAGGGAGCACAGTCAGCACTCACCCCCACAGCTCCCCACAACTGTCATGGTGGGAGCCGTGTCCGCCATATGGGGAACAGTTTACACATCTGCTAAGGGATCAGAAGGCATAACCTCCCTTGATAGCTTGCCAAAAGAGTGATTAAGCCTATTTGAAAATCATATTTTCAGTTTTGTTCTATATGCCTCGTAATTTGGAAAGCTTCCCTTCCTTTCTTTTATTTCCCCTTTTGTTCCCCCCCCCCTTGAAAATCCAAAGTCCAGCAATAATCTTACAAGAGTTGTTGGGGTCTGAACCACCCATCCTCAACAGGCCAAGTAAAGAGACAAGTAAGATGAGATCCAGTGTCCCGACCAAGGGACACACAAAAAGTCTTCATCAAACTCTGGTTTTCCCCATCACTGGCCTATCACTGCCTTGACTTCAGTTTGTCTTGCAAGGTGGCTCAGGAAGTTGTCAGCGTTGTGTGTAAACCTCTTTCCAGGAGACAAAGCTTCCGCTTTGGCTAGCATTAGGGCTCCGAGGGCTCCAGCCTTCTTCTCCGCCATGAGGCATCTAGGGAAACTGCAGGGCTAGGGGTCTAGTCGCTCCATTGTCTACTATCCAAAGAGAGGGACACTAATGTTGTCTCCTTCGCATGTCCTCACTCCTGCTGGGCGCTTGTTGCTGTCTATTGGTTTTCTCTCCACACGAATTCTTGTACAAGCAGCTTTGTTTTTTTCGTGAAGGCTTTGCCCCCTACTCTTTGCATATAAAGTGGTCATTGTTCCAGGAACACTAGTTGGATCGATATTAAAACATTTATCCATGTAACGTATTGCAGCAACAAATAAGACAGTGAGGCAGTGAAAAGGCAACTTGATAAATATTTGCAGTCACAGCAATTGCTGAAATAAACAGAAATGTGTAGAAGGCCACAAGAATGATAAAGATTATTCTTAAAAATCAAACAGCATATTCGGATGTGAGGTAATAATCAATCTCATTAACACCAGACGGAAGCAGGGTCCCTACACACAGCTTTGTATTGTTTGGGAGAGACTAGTTAATGAATGTAACATCAAATAATTTATAAAAATTAAGTAAGTAGTGTAAATGGAGGGAAAGGGAAACAGATTGTCTTTATTTATACATTATTAAATCATATGCCTAAACTTCCCAAGAGAAGATGATCACAATTTTAAAACTATTAAGACTAAAAAGAAATTTTGATTTTTTTTTTTTTAAGTTTAAAGTGGATATAGTGTAGTGGAGCCAGGCAGATCCTAGGAGATTGGTGACCACCCAATCTAGCCAAAATGTTAAGTTCCAGTTTCATTGAGGGATTTTGTCTTTAAAAATAATGTGAGGAATAGTAGAGGAAGGTACTGAAATCAACATCTGGCCTCCTTACACACATGCACAGGCAAACACACACGCACGCTCACATGCTCGCACACACACACACACACATACACACGCACACGTGCATTTAATAAGTTCGTGAAAGTACAAAGTCATGTTTGTATTAGCAGGTGGTTTAGAAAACTAGACAGTTCTATCTAATGAATGGGGCTAGAGAGATTGCTCAGCTGTTAAAAGGACATCCTGCTTTTGCAGAAGACCTGAGTTCAGTTCCCAGCATGGACATGAGGCCGCTCACAACTACCTGTAACTCCAGCTCCAGGAGACCTGACACCCTGCCCCAGCCTCCCCCATCACTTACACACCACACTCTTGTGCTATGTGCACACAGAGAAACGTGCACTTTAATACGTAAAATACAAACCCCAATAATGATCAATCACATTAAAAGTCAATTGCCAAGGCGTCAACAAAATGTTGTGAATAAAATAAGATCTAAATGAACAGATGAGAAAGCAATATCATAAAAGTCAATCTTTTCATTATAAATTAAAAGTCTAGAAAAATTATGAGTAATTATTAAAGGAGATAGGCAGTGTGATTTTAAGTTGTATGATAAGAATGTACAAGGAATGCAAAGTACAGAAAAAGAGAGTAAGGCCGAGGTTACGTATGAATTGGCACAATCTAAATAGTGGGGTCTTGTACGAGACCGTTCAAAGGAACCACTAGAAAGTCTAGAAACATATCTAAATATATATAAGAACTTAATATATGATGGGGGTGGCATTTAAATTCAGTCATGAGAGAACAGTTTATTTTATAAATGAGGGTGGAATAATTGGCTATTCATCTGGAATAAAACAACATTCGTCCTTTACTTCAGACCACGGATAAAAATAAACCACATGGATTAAGGATCTAATAGGAACAGTAAAGCAATGAAGATTTTCAAGGGAAATTTTAGGAGACTATTTATATTACTATTGGGTGGGAAAGTCATTCTAAGCAAGAAAAGAACACACAAGTTTTGTTTTGTTTTGTTGATGTTTCAAAAAATTTTAATTTCTAAATGGCAAAAAGAACCATCAATAGATTCAGGGACTTGTGATCGGCTGAAAAAAAATAATTTGCCAATTGTGCTAAAAGCGAGTGAATTACTGTCTCTACTGTTCAAAGAAAAATGAATGAATTGTTTCAAAGTCAAACAAGCAACAGACAAATGGGCGTGGCTTAATCAAAATGAAGTTGATTCCAGTGAAGATGCAAAGAGCCACTAAATGTAAGTCAAGAAGCTCGCTCTTACTAGGAAACAAAGGCAAAACAGAAACATGCTTTCCTCCATCCCCAGACTTGAGGGAATAGAGAAGGAGGAATGTGACCACCACAGTCAGGGTGCATGCTTAGATCTCAGACATCGTTGGAAACATTTAACACACCGTGTCCCATGGGATCCCGTCACAGCACTGTTGCCATCCCATGAACAGGAAACACTATGCACACATGAAGAATACTTATGTAAGCTCTCTGAAGTGTACTAATCCTTTCTGTGTGTCTTCCTGTAAAACTTGCTGAGAAACAGGGCGCAGAGACAGACATGCCTCTGATAGCAGCTTTGGCGAGTTAGGCAAAAAGGATCAGCAAAGTTCAAGCCAGACTCATATACAAAGCGAGCCTGAGGACAGCCTGGGTTAGATGAGACCTTGTCTTAGAACAGAACAAAACAAAACAAAACAAAACACCCCCGCTGATCAGAACAAAGCACACTGTTGGTATGATGCAAGTCTATATAAGAGCTTATGAAATAATAAATTACAACCCTGGCTTTCTGAGTAATCTTCAGATGTAGGTCTCATTTTTGAGAGAGAGACAGAAGAAAACAAATAGAAGAGGGGAAGAGGTGTATGCCATATGGATGCGCAAGATGTGCATGTGAGGGAGACTGTGCATGCAGGAAGACATGTGCGAGCCACATCTAACCAGGGACGCAAGTAACCTGAGCAGTGCTTAACAAACGCACAAGGAAGGCTCCATAGCTCTGCGTTATTTCTCCTCCTACCCCGCCCCCAGATGTTTGCGGAGTCCAGGGACGATTAGACAAACTAGAACAAGTTTGTGATCGTGAACTTCCGTGCTCAGGATACAACAGAAGCGTTCGGAACTGTATTGCATCTCATGCTTGAAGGGCGCTCACTCAGCCTCCGACTCCCACTTATTAAAAGAATAAATCTTTCAATTCCATCTACAAACCTACCGGGAGGAGAATAAAACA
The DNA here is from genome assembly GCF_964271855.1 of Acomys minous. Lineage (NCBI taxonomy): Eukaryota > Metazoa > Chordata > Mammalia > Rodentia > Muridae > Acomys > Acomys minous. The sequence goes on from NC_140498.1 coordinate 8,718,593, forward strand.
GATTGCGTTGTCTTCAGACTTGGGGGTGGGGGTGGAGGGTAAAATAATGATCTGTTCTCACCCAGAAAAACAACGCAGTTGACTGAAAGGGAAGGTTCTCCGTGGGAAAATATCTCTCAGCATCAGAGAGATTTACCAGAGAGAAAAGCTAAATCCCACTCGAGTGAAGTTTCAGTTCTTCATTCAGTCACTTGCTCAGCATGTACAGGGTGTAATTTATTTTATGTGTTTATCATCCTACACTGTCACCCTTCTTTGGGCTTTCTAAGTACTTGCTAGGGGTCCCCTCCCCCCCCCCCCGCCCTGGATCGGGTATAGTGTCCCCCTCGGGCCCTCCTTCAACACAGTTGCAGAACTGTTCGAGATTTTTGGAGACATGCTCAGTTCCAGTATCAAATAAAACTGTTTTCTTTCTTCTAAAATCTAGGAGAAAAACAACCTTGGATTAAACAGCGAGCGTTTGCAATAGTCGTCAGCGCTGCTCGCCATCTCCCTCTCCTGGGCACAGGCCGCGATTGCATGACCCTGCCCACTGTGGGGTTAGATGCCAGACATCGTTTAACTAATGAAATATGATCCAGTGACTGAGCTCACCACCTCCTTTTCCCTCTTAGTGATAAGGGCACATCTGAAGAAACAGTTTTATCAGTACAGCCTCTAGGGTGTGGAAAGCTCACCAGCTGATGGCCACTAAACCTGAGTATTGCTTGTGGCCGCAGCACAGCCTAGCCTATGAGATCCTTTACGCGTTAGTTCCAAACATACCTCTGCAGAAGAGCACTTTGCAGCTGAAGACTGCCTCTTCGCTGTGGTGTCGCCTTTGCTCTTTGGAAGGCTGGAAAATGCTAAGAGGTGTGCTCAGCGTCTTAGCCCAGTGGGTCTCAACCTTCCTAACGCTGTGACTCTTAATACAGTTCCCTCACCATGTGGTGGCCCCAAACATAAAATTATTTTTGTTGCTACTTCATTAACTGTAATTCTGCTACTGTTGTGAATAGTAATGCAAATATATGTGTTTTCCAATGGTCTTAGACAACGCTTTTGAGAGGGTAGTTCCCTCCCCCCCCCACAAAGGAGTCTTGTGACCCACAGGTTGAAAACCACTCTCTTAGCCACTGTCTTCAAAACATGTACTGAGTAGGTAGGTGGCTGAGCACAGGATAGTAAGAAAGGTATCGGTTTCTCATCTCAACAACAAAAATAACCAAAGCAGCAAGCAGGCCTACCCATGGCAAGGAAGTGAAGGTGGCAGGGGTTTGAAGCAGCTGGTCACATTGCACTCACAAACAGGAAACAGACAAGGAATTGACATCTCCTTTTAATACCATCCAGGACCCAGGCACCACTACCACCCACTTTTAGTGTGGGTCTTCGCACCTCAGCTAATCTAATCAACAAGACGCCTCTTTAATAAGAGGTTAAATAACTCCTCCCCACGGGTAAACCAGAGGCTTGCTTCTCTGCTAGGTCACTACAGATCCTACTGAAACAATTAACACTAACTGTCACAGATGGCATGGTGGCCGGAGCGCAAGGCGGCTGGCCACGCAGCATCCACGCTCAGGAAGGAGAGAGTGATGAACGTTCGCGTTCACTGTGTTCTCTCTTCTTTCATAAGTCTTGGATCTCAGCTCAGGGAATAGGACCACCGAGGTTTGTGGTGGGTCTCCCCACCTCAACTAACAACACAATCCAGACAGCCCTTCACAGATATGCCCGGACTCGCTATGGACCTGTTCATTTTAACCATCACAACTTCATCCCTTAATACCCAAACACGTTAGCCTTAACATCTCACTCCTTGTCCACCTAGGCTCATGGCCAACTTCATAATGCTGAATGCATTCTGAAACTGTCTCAAAGTCCAAAGTCCAAAAGCATCATCTGAAAAATCAAAGTCATCTCTTAACTGTGAGCTCTTATAGCATCAACAAGTAGTTACATACTGCCATGCATGGCCATGACACAGAGCTAGGATCCTCATTTCAAAAGGAAGGAGCTGGGTATAATGCAAGGAACGACAGTGCCAAAGCCAGACCAAATCCACCAGGCCAAACACCAAATCCTGAAGCCCCATGTCCAGTATCCGAAGCTTGTGATGGAAGTCCTTGTACTCCAGAGGACTTGGGTAGCCACACTCCAGCTGTGCTGCTGGAAGCTCACACATCCTCTCTCAGGGTCCAGCTCCATCGCAGGCCTGCATCTTTCCTTAGCATCTCCACATTCCATGTTCTCTGCAGTTTATGCTTCACTTTCACAGCTCCCTGCAGTGGTCTTTCATCACCTTCTTGCAGGACATCAACTCTGCCACACACTTTCTTGCCTTAGTAGCTCTTGGGAAGTTGGCAAGAAGCCATGACCTCCTCAACTTCACATCTTTCATGCCCTTGGTTTCATGCGAACAATGCTCCCAAGCTCTGCTGCCAGTTCCAAGCCCTTTTGGGCTGCAGGAACATCAGTGGGCAGGCCCTGGGGGAAAATAGTTTCCCATATAGTTGCTTTTGAGCCAGGGACCTTTTCCATGCTGTTCTCAGTTTCTTCTTTCTCCTTGTGAGTGAATTTATGTTTCCACAAGCTAGAGCCTTGGACAGCCCTTGCTTTTGGGCCACCATTCCTTTTATCCAGTGGAACCCTGGATGCCCTTTAATGACCTTGATCTTATGTGCCCTGTCATCTGCACCCTTCCCGTTTGAAACTTTAAACTTTCTTAATGCACTTCCTCACCAAACTTCGAGTTTTTCTTATCTTTCTGCTCCATGCTTTCTCTTTCACTTTAGACTGGCAGAGAGCACCGAGCTGGGGGAGAAGGATACACGCCAAATAATCTTCTGTCTTAACATTTCCTCTGCCAGACAAAGCAGTCTATTCCCTTGAGCTCTGACCTCACTGAAGATCTCAGGATGCAGCAGAATGCAGCCAGATCACTTGGAAGACCAACATATGAACTGATCCTACCAGCTCTGGCTGGAGTCTTACCTCCCTCAGAGACAGCACTAACCCAGCCTTCGCTGTTTGCATTTCTCCCAGTGTTTTGTCTTCTGAGTTCCCACCAGAACAGCCCATTGAGTTACGGTTATAATATTCAGGGGATTTTCTAGACCATAGTTTCAAACATACACATTCTTTTTGCAAACTAGTATCAAAGGCCTAAAACCCACATGGTCAGGCCTATGACAGCAAGCGGTCCCTTGTCTTGTACCGATTTTTGGTATGGATTATGCTTCATTGCAACAACAAATGCCATATAGAAGCAACTGTGGAGGTTTGGATGAGAATGGCCCCCATAGGCTCATGTGTTTGAATGCTTCCTCTCCAGTTGAAGGAACAGTTTGGGAAGGATTTAGTGGGTGTGGCTATGTTGGAGGAGGCAGGTCACTGGTGGTGGACTTTGAAGTGTCAAAAGATTCATGCCAGGCCCAGTGTTCCTTCTCTGCCTCCTAATTATGGATCAAGACATGAGCTGTCACCTGGTTTTGCTACCATACCTTTCTTTGTCCAACATCATAGATTCTAACCCTCTGAAGCCAGAAGCCAAATTAAACACTTTGTTTTAGAAATTGCATTGGTCCACGGTGTTTTATCAAAGCAATAAAAAGGTAACTAAGACAGCAACTTGGAGAATGAAGGGTTTAATTTAGCTCAAAGTTCCAGAAGATTCCATCATGATAGTGAAGGTACAATGTTGTGATTAATTTAAAAGTATGACCTAATATATGTTTATTACTAGGCTAATTATTATTATGGTGGTATTTTCTAACCTTCTAGCAATGAAAGAAAACACAGACCCCTGATGTATTTTAGAATAAGCCTTTACCTGAGGCAAGGCAGATATTACCTCTAAGCCATCCTCCAATAACTCCCAGTCTCTGTCCCATTCCATCTGCTTCTAATACTTTCTATGTGGGCTGCCTCCCACCCATAGTCTCAAATTACTTGCTAATGTTCTGCATCTCTTTCCATGAGGAACCTCAGAGTCCCTTCTCTGGGCCACACGGCTCTATTCCTATCCCATGGCGAGTCTCCTCCTTCCTCTTCCTCTGCCTCATCTCTTCTCCTTGCCAAGATTCTCTCTGCCCAAGGTCCACAGAACCTTCACCGCACCCCTACCTTCTGCCTTGTCTAGGTATATTTATTCCGTTAATCTGGGAGGTGAGCAAGCAATTAGCGTCAGAATACATCCAACCAATCTCCAACAGTACATCAGCAAGAATATGAGGTGGCTGGCCATATATCACATCACCATCCAGGAACCAGGGAGTGATGGGTGCTTTTGTTCAGCTTATTTTCTGTTTTTTCATCTCTGGGATCCCAGCATTTGGACTGGTAACTCCCCTATTTAGAGCCTAGAACCTTAGTTAACCTAATCTTGGTAAACTCACATAGACATACCAAGAACTGGTCATTCTATACCCTAACAATATTTCACTTTCAGAGACTCAGGCAGTGACCACCCAGGACCTGCTGTCATGGACCCCATCCTTGCTGTGCATTTCTTGTCCTCAACAGATTTCTGGAACGATGGATTTCAAACGTCATGGTACAAGATCCCATGATGTCTGAAATCCCGCTTCCTTTGTGTTTGCTCTATCAGGATCAGCTCTCACAGTTATTCAGGTCTCTGGGTCAACTGGTGCCCTGGGGAAGTATGTGACCAAGTCAGTACCACTTTGCACTGCTTAATTAACTAATTTCTAATACTGATGTTAGTATTTAACATTTTAATGTTTCAGATTTGGATCTCTTGGAAAGACCAAGTTTCCTACCCAACGGGTAAAACTCTTCCAAATGTCTAATAATAAGGAGTCTAAGAGCATCCCTGTAGTTCTAGCACACAGAAGGCAGAGGGAAAGGCTACAGCTAGTTTTAGGCCAGCCTGGTCTATAAAGTGAGTTTGGGGGTCAGCCAAGACTACATAGTGAGACCCTGCCTCATAAACAAAAACCAAAATGAAAAACAAAACAAAGAGCCATGGAAATATTTGGTCATATCCTGTGTTGGGCTAGAACCGGGTTCTGGCAGACCAGTTGGGGGAATCTTTTTCTAACCTTGCCTTTAGGGGATTTCAAGTTTGTTGGGGGATGGTCTGGTGTGCTAGTTAATAGAAAACCATCCCACCTGGGCAAGGCAACTGAGATAGGTGTGGCTAAGGTTCTGGGGCTTTGAAAGAGAGAGGAATCTGGGAGAAAGAAAAGGGCAGAGAGACTGAGACTGGAGAAGAGAGAAGGCTGCCGTGGGTTAGATGGAAGAGAAGCACAGGGCTGGTGTGGATAGAGGATTTGGCCCAGATGAAGAAGATTAGCAAGTATTTGGTATTATGGACGGGAGGTAGCTTGATAGAAACTATTGGAAACAGATGGCATGGGATTGCGGCAGGTATCCCATACCTGCCCCACTATGGGAGGTAGTTTAGAGGATTAATATCTGTCCTGCCCCTGGTTAACTAAGGCTATTTTAAAATATAACAATTGTCTGTGTCTTGATTGATTGCTAGCTGGGCATACTGATAATACTGATAAATATAATTAGGCCTTACTGATAATATAGATAATTAAAAACAATACAAGTTAGCTTGATTTCAACCATGGTTGGGGCATTTACACCACAGGAATTATCAAGTGTTACACATCAGACTGGATTTTCCCTTAGAGAGGCAATTGTCACTGGTGGTAACAAGCACATCATTGATTCTGTATACACTATAGAATGATCTTCTAATTTCTAAACCAAAAGGTCTCTAAAATGATTTTTCTTGCAATAGGAGAAACCACTCTGTGCTTTCTTGCATGTCCCTGCAACTTGGCAGTCACCAGTTTATAATCTTAAGTTCCACCTCACTCCATGTCTACTATAAAGAAAGTATATCAAGTGCCTACTATGTGTCAGGTACTAAGAACACAGTGACCAGCAAGACCAAAGCTCTTCCTGTTCCATTAGAAAGTCATCTTCAGTTCTAGATATCAGAAGCACCAGAAATCATACAGAAATACCTTAGCATTTTCTCAGTCAGTTGACATTTTTGTTTACTTCAACCTCCTCAGGGACTTTGTGGAACTCACAATACTTCCTTTGGGGACCAACCCTGCCTAGCACTAGTGACATCACATGTTCTATCAGGTCTCCTGTTTCCCCTGCCCCAGTGTGACGAGGCTGAGGATAAAAGGCACACCACACTCCCCAGGATTACCCAAGATAGAGGATATAGCCCAACCATGGCCAATCCGAATTCTTTTTTTGGAGTATTGTACGGGCCCTGGAGATTTGAAAGGTTATCTAGCCTTCTGAAAGCAGGAGATAGAAAAACTGTATAAGCTAAGAGAAGCCCTATTGTGCGGAGATACTTTGTAAGAAAACGAAGTCAATGCAGATGAAAGCTGACCCAAATCAAAGAGCAGGCAGGAAGTGAACGTAATGATGTGGTTTATTTG
>NC_140498.1:10527517-10717517 GCF_964271855.1 Acomys minous
GGGGTAGGGGGTAGGGGTGGGGGTGGGGTATGGGGTGTTCTGTCCATTCCTTTGGAAGGACGCACTCAACTAATTGTGGCCTTTTCTGTCCTGCAGAGGGTCGGCCTGGGCCAATACCACCTCCCAGTTCTTCCTGTCCGCCCTGCTTTTCCTATATGTGTGGTGGAAGAAAATTCACACTGACACCTGGGGAGGTACGTTGTCACTGCGTCCCTGCACAGTGGAGGCTCCAGCTTTTGAATTTCTTTCCCCCATAGAAGTTGGGGTGTTTTTAAAATCTTTACGAAATCTCAAAATATGGAAAGTTACTAGGGACAGTGTGTGATTTTGTGTTTATGTGGTTACCAAAATAGCCTTTTGCTAATAGAATACTATGGTAGATACTGGGTTTTAAGTTACAGTAAAACTTAAGTATTTAATGAGTTAAAACTACTAATATGAATTCCTGTTTCTTGGAAATGATGCTATTTAATTGAAGGGCAGTCAGGTTACTGTTGTATCAACTTAAAAGAGCAGACCGACCTGCTCTCTGACCAACTGAGAGCACTCACAGCTAAGTAGGCCAGGACCGTTGAGTGGACACCCGCAGACTTAACTAGGTTTCTTTTGTTTTTGTTGTTTGTTTGTTTCTCTTTTCTCCTGCTTTACTGAGGCAAAGCTGATAAACTTGTATATGTTTAAGGTGTCACTGTGTGGCTGTGAGTTTTTTTCTTTAATTATTTTTATTGTGGTAGTTTGTTTTGTTGGGCTGTATCACCATCACTCTTTGGTTTTTGTTTTTGTTTTTGTTTTTAATTTTGAGGCATGGTCTTGCTAGTTGCCCAGGATAGCTTCAAGTCTGTGACCCAATCCCCCCCCCCACTTACCCCCTTCCCACGCTGTCTCAGCCTTCCTGATAGCTGGGATTACAGGCACACACCTCTGTGAGAGTCCAACATGGCATTTGGGTGTACGTGTACGTTATGAAATGATTACTGCTGCAAAGTTAATGTGCTCAGATCCTCACACAGCTCCGTGTTGCGGCGAGAACAGCTCTCGTTGTTTCTCTCAACAGACTTGAGGTACACAGTAGATTTACTGACAGCGTTCCTCACATTGTTCGCTAGGTCTCCAGAAGTTTCCATCATGTGACTAACTGGTCTCACTGATCCCTCCACCTCCTGGTCCTTGGTAACCAGCCTTCTGCTCTTTGTATGAGTCCCACTTTTGCAGATCCCACATAGATCATGCGGTGTCGGCCTATGTCTTGTCTTGTTTCGCTTAGCAGGTACACCCTCCTTTCATCCATGTTGTCATAAACTGATCTATTCTCTATGTGACCTTGATCTTTGTCACTTAGCAGATTTGAGACGTGGCTTTCATTAGCACTTCCTTATGATTATGCCTGTATTGTTGTGTCTGCCTGTATGTTCATGTTGGTACATGTGTGCATGTGTGCATGTGCATGTGGAGGCCAGAGAGTGACATCTAGTGTCCTCATCAGTTGTTTTCCATCTTATTGTTTGAACTTAGAGCTCCCCAGTTCGGCTACACTGGCTGGCCACCAAGTCCCAGGGTCTCTCCATCTCTGTCCTCCTGTGTTGGGATTGCTAATGAACACTTCCGAGTCTTCATGGGTCCTCCTGCTAGTGGGGCAAGCACTTGATTGGCTGATTGATATCAATCTGCAGAGCACGTTACAAACCACTTGGATGCCTTCTTTTCAGAAGTGTCTATTTGAGTCTGTTGTCTTTTTGTTGTTGTTATTGAGTTGTATATGTTATATATATTTATTTAAATCCCTTATTGGATACATGGTTTGTAGAACTTTCCTTCATTGTGTGGGTTGCCCTTTTGTTTTAGTTTTATGCCATTCTCTTTAATTACTTTTTCTAATGTTGCCTATTCTTTGGTGTCATAGGCAAAAAGTTATTGCCAATCCCAATGCCATGGTCTCTCCCCCATAATTTTTTTCTGTGACTATTTATTTGTTTATTTTAGTTTTTCGAGACAGAGTTTCTCTGTGTAGCCTTGGCTGTCCTGGACTCGCTTTGTAGACCAGGCTGGCCTCGAACTCACAGAGAGCCACCTACCTCTGCCTCCCGAGTGCTGGGATTACAGGTGTGAGCCACTCTGCCTGGTTTTCTTCTGTGTTCTTTGAGATCATAATGAGTCTTGAATCCATTTTGAGTTGATTTTTGGGTATGGTATCATCTTTAAATTTTTTTAAATCTAAATTTTAAAACATTATCTAAAATGATCCAGTTAGTCTTTTGCCTGCAGAGATCCACCATTGTCAACACAGTTGTTGAGATGATCACCCTTTCCTGGGTTTGCACCCTCAGAGCTTTTGGTCAAGATTAGTTGACTGTATATGCTGTTTTTGTGGTAGTAACGTACAGTTTGAATTGTGATAGCTTTGAAATATGGTTTGAAGTCAGGATGCTTCCATCAATGTTATTTTTCAACATGGTTTTGGTTCTTCAGCATTGTGTTTCTATAGCCTTTTTTTAAAAAAAAGTTTGTGACAAATGCTATTGGAATTTTGACCGTGATTGTTAGACAATGTTAGGTACTGTGGACTGTCTTAGTTATGGTTTCTATTGCTGCACTCAAATACCATGACCAAAAAGCAAGTTGAGGAGGAAAGAGTTTTTCAGTGTACACTTCCACAGGGCTGCTCATCACCAAAGGAAGTCAGGACAGGACCTCAAACAGCGTGGGAACCTGGAGGCAGAGGCTGATGCAGAGGCCATGGAGGGGTGCTGCTTACTGACTTGCTTTTCCTGGCTTGCCCAGTCAGCCTTCATGTAGAACCCAGGACCACCAGCCCAGGATGGCTCCACCCACAATGGGCTGGGCCCGCCCCCATTGATCACTAATTGAGAAAATGCCTTTCAGCTGGATCTCATGGAGGCATTTCCTCAGCTGAGGCTGCTTCCTCTGTGATGACTCCAGCTTGAGTCAAGTTGACCCAAAACCAGCGGAGCACCCCGCACTCACTCACTTTCTAGACCAGCACTAACCACCCACCATCTACTGTGTAAAGCAACTTCTCTGATGAGGCCCGAGAGCAACACTGATGTGAATTTAGAGGCAGCTATGGGCTCTGGGCAGGGCTGGGCCCCAGGACCCTCTCTCTCCTCCATCCATGACTGAATGTTTGTGGGCCCAGGCTTGTGCAGGTCCTGTTGGAGGCAGCTAGAGCTGCTGAGTTCATGAGTCTGATAGCACGGCAACTTCCACCACTGGACAGCAGGGGGCAGCCTCCCACTCAGTTCTAGTGTGATCTCTCTCCTGTCCTGCACCCCAAGTGTGGGCTTCCTATCCCTTCCCTCTGTAGAACTGGTGCTCCCCAGACTCTATTGCCACTCTCTGTTGAGGGACAGCTACTGTCTGCAGTAACACTCCTACCCTGAGGCAAACACTTTGTAAGAGCAACAGAGTAACCGCCTCCTGTGCAGCCACCCCCTGCTGAGTACCAATTGCTCTGGGTCTACAAGGAGGCCGCTGGTGCTTTGTGTACTGATGGATTTGTTCTTCTGCATCAGTGTGAATGAAAAGGAATCAGACAAAAGAGAAACAGTTTTAGTTTTAGGTTAATAGAAGGGAAGAGGTTTTAGTTTGTCTGTTTGTTTGTTTTATCTTATTTTGTTTGTTTTCGGTGGAGAAAGGATGGGTGGGCAAGATGGCTCAGCAGGTAAAAGCACTTCCTCACAACCCTGACTGCCGGACTTTGCTCTCCAGAACCCCAAGTGAAAGGAGAGAGCCGTGGCATGTCTGCTCTCGCTTTCCCTACCCCCCACCCCCCACACACACCATTTTAAGAAAGACAGATGAAGGTTTGGCCTCCCACAGAATCTAATCAACATGTCTTCATTTTCATTTGGTTCTAGAAGCTTTATAGTTCCTCTCCTGATGTCTTCAGTGACACACTGTTCAGTCTCCAGGTCTTTGGATGCTTTCTGTTGTTTCTCTTACTATTGGCTTTTAGTTTGTTTCCAGTATAATCTGATGGTAGACAAGTTATTTTGCTTGCGCTGTGTAACGCTGCTGTGAAGGGACATACAAAGTGCTCTTTGTGGGGCTGGATCAATGGCTCAGAGGTTAGGAGCACTGACTGCTCTTCCAGAGGTCTTGAGTTCAATTCCCAGCAACCACAAGGTAACTGACAACCATCTGTAATGTGATCTGATGCCCTCTTCTGGCCTGCAGGTGTACATGCAGGCAGAGCACTGTATACATAATAATAAATAAATAAATATTTTTTTTAAAAAACAAAACAAAACAAAAAAACCCCAAGTGCTCTTCGGCCCTAAGTCCCACTTAACTTTTGGTTCTGTACACAGAGGGAAAATTACTGACTTGTGTAGTGATTCCATCACTGATTTCTAGAGGAATCTGTTCTTTTTTTATCTTCCCAATAACAGTACACAGGGTTTCCACTTCTCTGTATCTGGGGGTCTTTGAAATGTTCTGTGTTCTTTGCTGTGGGTGAGGGGTGCTGTTGACAGTCAGCCTGATGAGTGCCAGCTGATAATTCACCATCGGGGTTGGTTTACATATTTGGTTGTGGAGACGGGTTCTCACATTACCAGTTTGGTTCCTTCCCTCTCAAGCCATGGTCTTTCCTGACACCCCATATCCTGCTGGGGAGCAGGCACCCTTGTCTCCAGCTATGTGAGAGGTGGTGGCTGTTACACAGTGCACGTCTGCTTTCTCGCCTCCTCTCCAGGTTGGACCAGGGAGTGCTTCCAGGAGTGGAGCTCCTACATCCGCCTGGCCATCCCCAGTATGTTCATGGTGTGCATCGAGTGGTGGACCTTCGAGATCGGGACCTTCCTTGCAGGTCTGTGTGCACCCAGGGGAACCTGCACACAGCCTGGGCAGTCACAACCGAGAGGCTTCCCAGAAATGGGAGCTCTGCTTCTATTATCTGGTGTTCTGTGGGGGTACTTATAGGGGCGTGCAGTCCAGTCATGTGCAGTGGCGTGGCTTTCACTCGGCTGTGTCCTCCTGCTGTGTAAACGAGGGAAGGGAGGCTCATGGAATGGGAGGACAAAATCCCCAACCCAGGTGTCCTGCCTCTCAGACCACCTGGTGCCGTGGCTGCCAGCTGAGTTTGGCTATGTGCCAGCTGTGACTAACTGTAATTATTTCGGTCTTATTTCTGCCTGTTCATAGTTCAGACGGCAGCCATGGTGTTCTGTGGACACTGCCTGCTTCAGTTTGTCCCCAAAGCTGTACACGGTGTCCCGCTTCCCTTCTTGCCACTTGACTCCTGAGACACCTGCAACCCCAGGAACCTCGCCTTACCCCCCCCCCCCCGCTTTGCTCTTCAGGGTGTCTTTCCTGATGGAGCGGGGTTCTAGAGTGAGCACACCATGCTCCACGCCTGAGGTTTTGACAGTTTGTCAGGAAGAGATGGCTAGGGCTTTTGCTTTTGAGCTATTCTTGGCTTATCTTAAACGGGCCAGAAGCTGGACACAGAGTATAGTTGCAGCCTTGCAACACATACACACACACACACACACACACACACACACACACGAATGTGTGTATATATATGTATATACATATATACATATATATACATATATATGTATGTATATATGTATATACATATATACATATATATATGTTCTTGTTTCATAAAGAAAATGGTAGCCGGGTGCAGTTGTGCATACCTATAATCCCAGCAATCGGGGAGGCAGAGGCAGGCAGAACTCTATGAGTTCGAGGCCAGCCTGGTCTACAAAAAAGTGAGTCCAGGACAGCCAGGGCTATACAGAGAAACCCTGTCTCAAAACAAACAAAACAGACTAACTAACTAACTAACAAAACCTCACCCCGCCCTCCAAAAAGAAAGAAAATGGTTCCTCCAGTCCACTATTTGACTTGTATTGTCTGAGTTCCTGTTTTAGGCCTTGTCGATGTGACAGAACTAGGAGCTCAGGCCGTCATCTACGAACTGGCTTCTGTTGCCTACATGGTAAGAGCAGGAGTGACACCTGTGTCTTCTCTGTGTGGAGGTGGCGAGGCTGGTGTGGCTCTGGGCCACTGAAGACCTCTGCAACCAGGAACCGGGACCAAAGGACCGGCTGTCAGAAAGGGAGGAGGAGAGGCAGCTGGGGAGACATGTCGCCTCAAGTTCAGTTGCCATAGTGGGGATGGGCTCGGCACATAAAAAGTCAGGCAGGTGGCGTGCACTTGTAGTCCCCGAGGCAGGGAGGTAAGGACAGGAAGTCCCCATCCAGCTTAAACGGTGAACCCCAGGTCCCAATAAGAGACCCCTAAAACAGGGTGGCCTGCTCACCAGGAAGAGCATCTGAGGTTGATGCCTGGCTTCCACCTTGTGCGTGTACACACACTGTCCCCCTGTCATCCCTGCCGTCAAACACACACACACACACACACACACACACACACACACACACACAGAGTGATGTCTTTCTGTTTATCATCTGTCAAATGCTGCTTTTAGTTTCTGAGAACGCTTCTTTCTTTCTTCATGATGTTACAGCATCTTTAGCCGGCTCTGAGGGCACCGAACTAAACCTTTAAATGGTCTTTTCTGCTCCCTGAGCCATCTGCTGTTTCTGCTGACAGCTGGTGGCCTCTTCTTACCTTCCCCTTTCTTGGAGGATGCATGCTTCAGCTTTCTCAGAACTCTGGTGATGTATGGAATGGTCCATGTACACGTATGGATGGATGAATACATTGGTCTGTAAGACAAAGAAGAGGCGGAGGGAGAAGACTGTGAATTGAGGGCAGCCTGGGTTACTTAGGGAGACTTTGTGTTGGAAAGAAGGAAGGAAGGAAGGAGAAAGGAAGAAAGAAAATGCGTAGTCAACCTGGTGCTCCAGTTCTTTCATTTAGAGAGTTTTCTCCAGTGTAACGAGGGGACCCGTCAGCGCCGTGCTCATTTCAGCCTTGAGAGTGAGGCGCAGCCTGGCCCCCTCACTCCAGCAACCCCCCCCCCCCCCCCCCGCAACAAAGGAAGGCAGCTGGCCCGCTCGTGCTCCTCTGCTAGTCCGCGCGCAGTGAGAGGGAGGCCCACCTGTGCCTGGCCGGCATCCTGGACACCGTTTGCCTTCTGCCACTTGAGCTTCCAGACACTGGGGCGCTGCCTCCCTCGGTGTGTCTTCTGTCTGTGGTTTCTCACACTTCCTCCCCAGGAGTGTGGCGCTGCACCTGCTGTGCTGGTCTAATGCTGGGTGTTCTTGCTCAGCTACCGAGGCATGCAGGTGCACGCCATACTGGTTGTATCCAGGGGGTGGAAGGTGCCACACGAAGCGGTTATTCATCTGTTTTTTAAGATATCCAATATGTGTTTATAAATATTTTCTTCCATTTAGCCAGAAGCCCTTTTAAAAGTTTACCTATTATAGCATGTATTACTTATACAAGATAATGTATTTCCTTGTGACCTTTTCACATTACTCATCTGTCTCCAACTGAAAGATGTTTATAGAGACTTTGGACACACAAGGCCTACATATTCCTGTGTAGTCATACCTATTTTTAAAATGTGTGTGTGTTTACCTATGTGTACATGTGTGCAGGTGTACACACAATGAAGGCCAGGGGTGGTGTTAGGTAATGTTACTCTATCACTCTTTGTCTTGAGACAAGGCCTCTCACTAAACCTGGAGCTTGGCTGGTGCCAGCAAGCTGCAGTGACCCGTCTGTCCCTCTTCCTACCTCTGCAGTGCTGAGGTTATAGGCTTGCATGGACATGACAAGCTTTTTACTTGGGTGCTTGGGATTTGAACTCAGGTCCTCATGTCTGAGCAGCAAGCACACCTCACATGCTAAGCTATCTCCCCGACCCCATTTTAAATTTCTTAATCTTAAAAACATATATAATTTTTATCAAACTCAATTTAGTTTTCAAACTATAAGGAACCAGGCAGCTGTTGGAAGATGGTACTTCTAGTAGAGATGTGAAGTGGAAACTGGTGTGTAAATTATCAAAGCCAGACATAACCCAATCGTAAGCTGCCTGTGCAACCAGTGCTATCTATGGAGCTCAAGGGCCACACTGGGTTGTGGGATGATAACTTAGGATCCAGACATGATGCTGAAGATTGTCTGACGGTCTGTTTAAGAAGTATGGAAACAGACAGAGCTTGGGGCTTCCCTAATCAACAATTAAAATCAAACTTCGGTATTTTGAAGAGTGCGTTCCGAGTGCCTGGGTGTCTAGCTCCTACTCTGGTCACTGTGATGGAATACCCATCGAAAGCAACCCAAGGGAGAAAGGCTTTGTTTTGGCTACAGTTTCAGGCCACAGTCCATCCTGGCAGGGAAGTCACAGCAGCAGGAGCTTGAGGCAGCTGCTCTCACAGCAGTGGAGAAGTACAAAGCCATGCAAGCGTGTGCTCATCTCCTCTCTCTTCCTCCTTCTTGCTGTCTTGCCCGCCCTCTCTCCCTCCCTCTCTCTCTCTCTCCCTCTCTCCCTCCCTCCCTTCATTTATTTTTGAGACAGGTCTTATTTTGCCTGGGCTGTCCTGGAACTTGCTATGTAGACCAGGCTGGCTTCTGACTCACAGACATCCACCTGCCTCTGCCTCCCAAGCACTGGGATTAAAGGCGTACACCACCACAGTCAACCCACGGCTTTCTCCTTTTTAGTCAGTCCAGGAATCCAGCCTAAGGACTGGTGCCACCCACAGTGGGTAAATCTCACTTTAATCTAATCAAGATAATTCCCCACAGACATGCCAAGAGGCTGGTCTCCCAGGTGGTTTTGCATCTCATCCAGTTGATAGTGCTGTTTCATCTGTCCCACTGTCAGTGAAATTATGAGGTTCGATTTCACCAACCCTCATGTGTGCCACAGTAGAAGGTCTAAGTGCTCTTTCACGTAGTTCATTCAATTTTTAGAAATTATCTATTGTATATTGACTTAGATCTGACCTTGTAGAATGTATTTTAAACTAAGTTACGATAGAGTTTGTGTGTGCTTCACCAATAAAGGGAGCCTCACTCTCCTGCCCCCAGCCAAATCCTACTGGGACTGAGGCTTTGGGGGTGATGTGCACCTTACTTCTTTACTAGTGAAGAAATCTGGTTTTGAAGCAGCCAAGCCACCTGTTTCTAGTCACACAGCTTGGATGTTGTAAGACCCCTCTCTAGAACCTAGATTGGGAAGGCTATCTGAAGTCTCCATGTTCTACCACATGAACATGCAGATTTCTCTGTCTCTGTCTGTCTCTCTCTTTTTAAACTGTGCCTTATGACTGCTAATCCCCAGGTGCCCTTTGGCTTTGGAGTGGCTGCCAGTGTCCGCGTGGGCAACGCCCTGGGGGCCGGGAATGCTGAGCAGGCCCGATGTTCCTGTACCACTGTTCTTCTGTGCGCTGGTGAGCACTAGCCCTGACGTCCGTACTGAATTCAGCGGAATGTCTGCGTCTGTTTGTGCTTCCACAGAACAATGTCTGAGATGGCTAAATCTGTTCCGAACAAAGTTTACTTCCCACAGCTTTTAGGACTGGAATGCCCAAGACCAGGGTACTGCCGGGTCTGGCTATCTGGTGAAATCTGCTAACAGCTTGCAAGATGGGCTCGGTGTCCTATTGTCTTGAAGGGAGGGAACTCATGTGGCAGAAGAGAAGGAAGTGGAAAAGGGAGCCAAATACCTCAGCCAGGCTCTTTTAGAAAATACCTCCCACAGCTGGCAGCAGGGCTCTTGTGACTCAGTCACCCTGTTATGTGTTGGGAATGAAATTTCACCCTGAGTATTAGAGGAACAAACACATTCAAAATTTAATCCTCACGATCCCAAGGGTCCAGCTGTGGGTAGCAGGCGTCCTTTGAAGGAATAAAGGACAGCAGGTCTTAGTTGTAAACTAAGTAAACATAGACAGTAAAACATACACTGTAACCCTGATTTTGAGACAGGGTTTCAGCACGTGCCCCAGGCTGGCTATGAATGCCCAGGTCACAAGGTGAAGCAATCCTTCTGCCTCAACGTCCCACACAGCTGGGACTGCAGGTGCGCATCCCCCGGAGCCCAGCTGCAGTCTCGAATAACCGATGCAAATCTCCCCTGAGAAGCTTTGCCACATTCTGGAGAACTGTTGTTTCCCCTGAAGCCTTCTGTATTTCCCAGGTGTCTGTGCGCTGCTGGTGGGAATTCTGCTCGCAGCCTTGAAGGACGTGGTTGCCTACATATTCACCAATGACGAGTAAGTAGTCATTCATCCAGAAGCCATCTTGTTTTTATGTTTTCTTACCTGCATTCTTCTGGATATGAGGGGACACTGCCCTACATTTTACAAGAAAGCTTGAAGCCGAGCCAGGAAGGAGAGGCAGGCACAGACTCGAAACAAGTTTGAATGACACAAGCCCATGCAAAGCCACCCCACTCTTCCAGCTCCGACCCCACTCATCAGGTCTGAGTGGAGTTTTGCTCTGACAAATAGAAGAAAGCCTTGGGTTGGTCTTGTCCCTAGACAGGCACATTCATGGGCCAGGGCAGTCTGTGGGGGTAACTACTTCACTTGAGGTGGTGATTTACAAAAATCACAGACTCAGTCTTATACTTCTATTGTGTGGAGTAAAATGGATATTATCATCAGCCTAGCCTGGTGGCACAGACCTGTAATTGTAGTTATTTAGGAAGCAGAGACAAGAAGATCACAAGTTTAAGGCCAGCTTGCCCAATTTAGTGAGACTCTGTCTCAAAGCAAGTAATTATTTTTAAAAGAATAAAAAATCCTCTATAGGTCAGGAGTGGTGGTGCACGCCTTTAATCCCAGCAGAGGCAGGTGGATCTCTGTTAAGTTCAAGGCCAGCCTAGTCTACAAAGCAAGTCTAGGATAGCCAGGGCTACACAGAGAAACCCTGTCTCGAATAACCTTTAAAAAATCCTCTGTAGTGTCAAAAACTTTATATACTAATAAAATTTGAATTAGTAGGATTTTATCATATACTTAATTTTTTAAAAATTGTAATGTGTGCATAGAGTTGTTAGGCTTATGATTAAAAGAATGTGTGTATGTGTGTGTGTGTGTGTGTGTGTGTGTGTGTGTGTGTGTGTGTGTGTGTGTGTGTGTGAGATAGCACATGTGAGGAGGTCAGCAGGTAACTTATAGGAGTTGATTCTCCTTTTACCATGTGAGTCCTGGGGATGGAACTTAGGCTACCAGGCTCAGCCGGAAGCACCTTTACCAGCCGAGCTGTCTCTCTGGCCCAGATGTGTTTAAGTCACTGACTACCGTCCTTCTCCTATAACAGGGACATAACTTCCCTTGTGAGTCAAGTGATGCCCATTTTTGCTCCCTTTCATCTGTTCGATGCACTTGCAGTGAGTATGCTGACTTCCTTGCTTCCCGTGGCCCTGCTCTCTTATACAAACCACCTGCCTAGGGTTGGCACCACCCATGGTGGGCTGGTCCCTCCTGCGTCAGTCATTGGTCAAGGAAATACCCACAGCCCAATGTGATAGAGGCGATTCCTCGATTGGGGTCCCCTCTTCCTAGGTGACTCTACAGTTTGTGTCAAGCTGACAGCACCCAGCACATGACCTGAGGACCCTGTAACTAAACTGCTGTGGTCCTTCCTCTCTTTAGCAGCATTTGAAACAGGATGCTGTCCTTCCTCAGCTTTGGGACAGCTCCATGTGATGAGCGGGTACCCGACTGTCACAACACTGTTGGTTTTCTCCCTGCAGGGCACCTGTGGCGGGGTCCTGAGAGGTACAGGAAAACAAAAGATAGGAGCTGTCCTGAACGCCATTGGTTACTACGGGTTTGGTTTTCCTATCGGAGTGTCTCTGATGTTTGCTGCTAAACTTGGGATCATAGGTACGTGCTTGAGTCCTTAGCAGTTCACCCCAGATCTTACTGTTGTAGTGAGATGAGTCACTTGAGCTGGAAAGCAGTTGGCTGGAAAGTTGTTCTGTGGAAAGAGGGACCATTCTGTCATGGTGCCTGCCGCAGTAGGAGCGAGCCCTGGCGGCGACTGTGGAATTACTGGTTTTCATGACTTCATGATGCTCCCACTGTGTCTCCACTAAAGGGCATGATGGATTTGGGACTGTAATGTGCATGTATGCACATGGCTTTAAATCGTGTTTAGGAAGTGTCTATGGAGGGCTGGCGAGGTGGCTTAGAGGGTGAAAAACACTTGCTGTGAACTCATGACCTCATTTAGTCCCTGGAATCCATTGTTAAAGGAGAGAACCGATTCCTAGAAATTGTCCTCTGACTTCATGGCATGTGTATTCACACTCTTACACAGACAGCGCACACCCACATACAGTTAAATACACATACAATCATATATACATATAATCACAGTCATACACACACTACTATTCATATATAATCATAAACATTCAACCACACATGCACACTTACATACACACACAGTCACACACACAACCATATATGGTCATACGTAGAAATGATAAATTAAAATGTAAAAGAATTGGCTGTAGGCTACACAGAGAAACCCTGTCTTAAAAACAAACAAACAAACAAACAAAAAAGAATTGGCTGTAGACTCTGTTTCATTGAATATTTTTAGCAGAAATGTCTGAGGACTTGGCACACGCGTTTGGTGCCTTTGAAAACAATTCTGTAATTTTAACCTTAGATCAAGCATGAAGGTAAGGGGCGTTATCTTCCTCCTAATCACCCTGATCATGACATAACAACTGAACTGCTGGATTTTTATGTTATCGTTTCATGTGAATTTTTTGATTCACTGTAGTTGTATTTTATGTGGATTTTTGTTGGATGTGCATGCTCGAGCCCATGGCCTTGCAGGAGCGAGGTGAGCGTTCTACCGCTGAGACACACTCTCAGCCCTTGCTGGAGATGTTAACAACATTACTTACACACAATCCTTGCTTCATAAAGTCATTGCATTTTTTTGTATGCCCCAGGGCAAGTTAAATAAAATAAAAATTGCCTGTTTTTGTAAGCATTCTACAATTCTTCCACGAAGCTGTTTTGTTTTGTTTTTGTCTCGTTTTCAAACTCACAGTGATCTGCCTGCCTTTACCTCCCGAGTGCTGGGATTAAAAGCGCGCACCAGCATACCCGGCTGCAGTTGCTGTTCTTACAGAGGACCCTGGTCTGGCTCCCAGTAAATATATGGCAGCTTACAACTGCCACAACTCCAGTTCTAGAGGGATTTAGCGCCCTCTCCTGTCTTCCTCGGGCACTGCACACACATGGTGCACTTACATTCAGGAAAAACACTGATGCGCATAAAAATCTTTAAGAAATAGTTTCGTCATTGTTCAAATCTCTTGCACTCTCACCAGCACTGAATATAATTATTTTTAATCTTTGTCAATTTAAATGGTTAACTGCAGAGGCCCTTTGTTTCAGTTTTTATTTGAATATTAGCTTGAATGCTTTTCATAAGTTCAACCACCCATTAAATATTTCTTCGTTCATTAAAAAAAGAAATAGTTTCTCCTTATACATATTCTTTTATGGAGCTCCTTTAGAGTCTCAATATTTTAAAATATTTATTTATTTATTTATTTATATAATATGTGTGTACCTGAGGGTATTATGTGCAGTGTCTGTGGACGTCACAAGAAGGCATTGAATCTTTTGGGACTAGAGTTATAGACAGCTGTGAGCCACCACCATGTGTGTGCTGGGAACCAAACCTGGGTCTTTTGTAAGAACAGGAAATACTCTTGACCCGCTAAGCCATCTCTCCATTCCCCAAGTCTCTGTATTTTTTCAGTTAGAGGAATATCTTCCAAGCAAGCTACTTCTTTCCTCCCTCCCCTCATCTCCTCCCCCCTCCCCTTTTGTCGCTTTGACTCTGTTTCCCAGACTGCCTTGGGACTCACTGTGAGTCCCAGGATAGCCGTGAGCTGTTATCCTCCTGCTTCAGCCTCCTCAATGCTGGAATTGTAGGCGTGAGCCACCACACCCACCTTCAAAGCCAGCTTTAGAAAACACCGGCCCCACACCCATGCATATGTATGCCAGTCTGAAACCCTTTTCTGGGTCCCCATTGTGATGGATACATAGTGACCCTGGATTCTTCTGTGGTTTTCATGCCCCCCCATGGCCTTCTCCTACCTTGCCATTTCCTCCTTGGCCTCTCCCCTCTCCCGAGCTGGCTCCTCCTGCCTCGGTCTGCACTGCTGGCCTGGGCCTTCCCTGCCTGATTTCTCACCCCTCAAGTCTCCTCCTCAGAAGACACCCCGGCAGTCATTCGACTCCACTGCAGGTTTGCATCAAGGCCCAGAGAGGGCCTGCCACTCTTTCGGTTTCCGGGTCGTCTCCTTGCTCACCATCCGTCCTTGCAGAGTCTCTTGTAGCTCAGCGGCCGACTCTGGTCCTCTCTGCTTCATGCTTATCCAAGGTTTTTGAGAAGTGAATTTAATTGAAATTTTACTCCACCGATCATGGGTTATTGAGGAAGAACTTTGATGATCGTGGGAAGAGAATTGATTGTTGATGCTCACTTTGTGTCCACAGGCCTCTGGGCTGGACTGATAGTCTGTGTCTTCTTCCAAGCCCTCTCCTACCTGGTCTACATCATGAGGACAAACTGGAGCAGAGCTGCGGAGCAGGTAACAGGCTCCAAGCCCCTCAGAAACACACCAGGGCCTGACCCATGGTCGGGAAGGCATCTTCCAGGTGAAATACACCAGTGCCTGACCCATGGTTGGGAAGGCACCTTTCAGGTGAGATGGTAAATAAAACCCCACCAGTTTTGAGACAACAGTGAAACACTGCATGGTGAGCCATGCTAACTGTGGACAGGCTGGAAGGGGACAGGAAGAAGGGTCCTCTTCATTAGAGAGGCCTGCTGTCTTCTGACCACAGGACTCAGCATAAACAAACAAACAAACAAACAGGAATTGGCTTCAAAATATTTTTGTTTTTCTGTTATATAATTTCCTGTTTATACTGATTGGAATTTTTTAAGGCTTCAGTTAAAAATTTTTTTTGGTCTGTTCTTACAGAGAAGTAATAATGTGTTAGGTGTTTGTGGTTTGTTGGACATTTGGGCAGTGGTGGTGACTCGTGAGTATGTGAACAGAGACTTGAGTGCTCATCTCACCGTGGTGAGGCCTAACCTAAGATGGCTAAGAGGAAGGACTCTTTTTTTTTGGGGGGGGGGTGTTTCGAGACAGGGTCTCTCTGTGTAGCCTTGGCTGTCGTGGACTCACTTTGTAGACCAGGCTGGCCTCGAACTCACAGCGATCTGCCTGCCTCTGCCTCCAGAGTGCTGGGATTATAGGCGTGTGCCACCACACCGGGCGAGGAAGGACTTTTAAAGAGACAGGAAGTGAGTTCAGGAGTTCTGGTGTCACCTTTAGTTTTCTGATCTCTTCGGCTTTGCCTTGTGGTGATGATTGTACGTTTCTTAAGTACACATTGATATTGACTTGGTCAATAGATTGGATTTTAGATGGTGGTGCTATTTACTTTTAGATTTTGGTCCCTTTATTCATGTTTGGAGACACTAAAGGTGTAAGTGCAAATATATTAAACCTTCAGATTTTCCATTAATGCTGCCAGCGGGGACAATGGGAGAAGATCAGCCATTTTCTGGTGCTATCATCTCTTAGCATGTCATGGGACATTTTCACGGCCACAGAAATATGCTGTTTCGGATATTATAGACTTTCAGAATTAGCTTTAAATTGAACTTTTAACAAAAAGCTACTCTGTTTACTCATGTAGCCTTGTTTTTAGGCACAAGTTCGAGCGGGGCTAAAAAGCAACAAGGAGACGACCCCCGCCCCAGCAGGTAAAGGGCCGTTCTCTTTCCAGCTCCATTTCTGCTTTATAAAGTCTGAAACTCAGTTTGCTCGGAGAGGCTGAGCTCATGAGCTCCTGCTCTTGTGACAATAAAATTGTCTCAGCCATAATTTACCAGGCCAGTTCTGAACTCTCCCATAAAATGTCCTTTATGTAATTTCACACAAAGTAACACACAACCGAGGGTCATTTTTTTAAATACTCCAGTGACAAAATGGATATCCCACTGCTCTCTTCAAACAGATCTGCCGATCTTGGAAAGAGAAGTTACTGACGGAGTGATTTTGCCTGATATCATCAGACCGGAGAGCCAGACCGGCCAGCTGGTACCAGAAGAAGGCAGCCAGTATGCCGTGCACACCATTGGGCAGGTCTTGACGGGGAGACAGCTGATTGTCTACCGCGGGATGGCGCTGGCTGTTTCTATTGCTGTCCTCATAGCAGGAATTGTAGTGCGAGTTTTCAACGACCGTGGCTAGGATGGCATTGTCACCAGTCTGTGGTCAGATAGTGACCGTGTGCCGTGTCCTGAGCATGGGTGTGAGCTCGCTATTACAACAGAGGCTTCTCGCTCGCCTGTGGGTAGAAAGGCTGGCAGTAAGTGTCCTGGTTACACTGCGAGACTGCCCCATTGTAGTGCAGGTCAAGGAAGGAGCAGTATACACACGCGCCTAGTGTGTGCAAGGCCCTCGTTTGATGTTCATCACTAGGGTAGGGGGAGGGAAGAGTGAACAGATGGATGAATAAACGCTATATGAATTGGGGGTGGTTGGTTGCTGGGGACAGAACCCAAGGGCCTCAGCACATGCTAGGCAAGTACTCTATCACTGAGCACCCCCAGACCACAGAAGTTCTGCTTTTAAGAATGCTTTTTTCCAATGACTTTATCATGATTTCCAAATGTGTCAGTTTGATTCTCCCCACCGTCAGGGCACTTTACTCTCCTGTGCATCCTCTGCTGCTGCGTCCTCCCAGTGAGTGAGTGTCAGGGACCTGTTCTAGGTCTGGGTATTGTGCCACGTATGTTCATAAAATAAATACCTCAGATTTAAGACGCGTGCTGAGAATATCTGTGTACACAATGTTATTATAAAAGGTAATTTCTAGGTTTTTACCTTTATAGAAAATTTTATGGCAGTTTTCTTATTAATTAGAAAAGAAATACATGGAAAATTTTTTTTCCTGCTCTTTAGCCCCCACAATACTTTGGTTTGGTTTTACTTTCCAGGAAAGACATTTTTTACAGGTTAATCTAGAAAGTTTGGTTCAGATCTATGATCGTTTTTTACATTATATATAAAAACAACAAAAGAATTCCAGGTATTTCCCAACACAAAGCTCCCAAGTCACACAAGATGGGGTGCAAAGTCCACGGTGTTACTGGGCCTCCATGACCACATTATTTACCCGATGTGCTCAGTGGATGAAGAGAAAACATTTAATTACTTTCAGCAGCTTCAGCTCACGGTCCGCTGTTGTCTAGGGGAGCCTTGCTAGAGCAGCAGAAGAGGCTCAGCTCTTCATGATGTGGAGCCAAAGAGAAGAAAGAGGCCAGGCTCCTATGATCCCACTCATGGCCAGGCTCCCAGTGGCTGGAGCACCTTCCACTAGGCTCCCATCTCTTAAAGGTCCCACAGTCTCCCACTAGCACTGCACTGGGGATTAATCCTTTAACAACACACAGTCTGTGGTGAACACTACAGCACCTGTCAGGCAGCTGGTACCCCCTTTTCGCTTGTTTGACTCACTCTCTTAAGGATGAGAAGACAACCCAGCATCGCTAACTCTCTTATTGAATTAGGGTATCAGTAGAGGCCTATTGTAATACCTGCCCTAGGTCCCAAATGATTGACACAGAGACCTGTAGATTAATTCAACAAGCGTTAAGCACTGTGACTGGGCATATATTCATCTATTCTAATCCGATTATGCTAGTCTGGCTACTTCCTAGCCATGTTCCCCATGATACCTGTCATGTAGTTTCACCCTGGCTGTTCCTGCTCCATCTTGGTCCTCATGGTGGCCTTCTCACCCATCTTCCTTCCTCTCCTCTTCTGGTCCCTACCTGAGACCCCCTTGGCTCAGAATGGAAGTCCCGCCTCCTGCCCTCTCTGCCCAGCCACTGGCTAATCAGCTTCTTAGCCAATCAGAAATAATTGGGGAGCATCCTTTACACAACAGTGATACAGGAAACTCTTCATAGAAATGACAATGCGCACTTCCAGACTGCAGCCAGATCTCAGGGCACAGAAACCAGCACCTGAATACACAGTGCACAGGACTATCCCCACACACTCCCTCTGAAACGCTACTGAATAAACCAATAATAAACAGTGAGTTTATAGGGGTAGAAATGTATGTCATCAAAGAGACAATAAAAATATTATAACCACGTTACAGCACAGGATGCTATATGGATAAAATATTTTGAGGTAAATTTAGACCACATAAAGTGCATCATTTATAAGTGTGGCCCTTAGTCACATTCCGTACAGGTGTGCAGTCATCTCTTGCCTAGTTGCAAGGTGTTTTATCATCCCACAAAGACACCCCCAGTTTATCAAGATGGCAGACAAGTCTTTTTCCCCAACACCCACCCTCACCCCCAAACACTAACCTGTTTTCTGTGTCTGTGGATTTACCTCTGTGGTATTTCACATTGAAGGAGCCACGTCTGTGTAGGAACCAGGCCCGACTGGGCTGCCTGCCTGTCTTGCTGTTTCATATCCTGTTTCTAGCAGCTTCCATGTCTGTGTTTATCTTGGTTAGCTAGTCATGTTTACTGCTCTGAGAACGCACCCCTCCCTACCTCGAGACTTTTCCTCCTGTGTGCAATCACCTCTTGAGGGATTTCACCTGGGAGGAGGACTCCTGTTTTGCTGACTATAAGAAGGCTCTTTGGACTCTGAAGGGGAACAAGAATAATAAGCTGCGGCTGCTGCTCTCTTAGCACAAAGGACCCGCTGTGTTAGTGTGTATGTGTGTGTGTGCGCGTGCATGAGTTAAATCCGCAGTCCCTCGCCCTCGACTTGGTACAGCGGTGGTGGCACGGGCACCACAAGTGGAGGCCCCAGCGAGATCAGGGAAGGAAGGGAGGAAGCTGACGGATCGCCCAGGGAAGCTGGCCAGCGCCTCAGGGAGGTAGGAAACGGGCGTGTTGGAAATGGGTGCCGCGGGTTCGTCCACGGTTCTGGTGGATCAAGTAGTGAGATTGTTAGAGGATCAAGGCCCGGGATTAAGCATGAGAGTGTTAAAGATTTTATAAAACAATAGAACTGAGTAGTCCTTGGTTTATGGTATCAGGAGAGCTAAATATCCAAGATTGGGATCAGGTGAAGTCCGATCTCCAGAGGACTTTACGAAATGAAGGGTCCAACAGTGTTCCTATCGCTACCTTTTCGTTATGTTGCCTTGTTAGAGATGCACTTAGGATCGAGGACGAGAAAGTAAGAGCAGCTAGGGCAAGAGGAACTTGCCCTAAATGAAGTGCAGGAGGAGCAATCTGTAAAATCTTTGGCCCCGTCTGAGATTGCCTCTGATATTGGCCCCTGCCTCAGATTGCCTAATTCTGAGGAGGAAGAAGCAACTTTAACCTCTGAGATACGGGCCCTAAAGAAGAAGTTGAAGGAGTGGAGTGTAAGATTGAAGGAAAAGAAACTGGAGGAGAGCAGCCCCCGGTGTATAATCCAGATTAACAAAGTCAATTATCTTTGGCAAAGCCTTCTGCTCCCCCTTGGGGAGTACTTTCCAGTAGTCGAAGTGCCTCACCCAACTAACCCAGGGCAAATGCAGAGACAGCATGAAGCCCTCCAGTTTAAAAATAATAATAATAAAACAACAATAATAATAAAACAGCATAAGGAGGCGGTTATGGCCTATGGTCCACATGCCCCTTTTACGATTGCCATTTTTGAATCCTTCACAGGACAATTCTTAACACCTAGTGATTGGCAACAAATGTGTAGAGCAGTCCTCAGTGGGGGTGATTATTTGCTTTGGCACAGTGATTATCAAGAAAAGTGTATTCAGACCTCAGCACGTAATGTGGCAGCTGGGGTTCCACAGAGAAACGTGGACATGCTAGCAGGCATGGGTTTGTATACTGAGCTTAGTGCCCAGATACAATATGACCCAGCTGTGTATGCGCAGATTGCAATTTGCACCACGAGGGCTTGGAAGTCCTTGCCTAATAAGGGAGCAGGAGAGCAGCTGACTAAAGTGGTCCAGGGACCCTCGGAGCCCTTCCAGGAATTTGCTGATTGCCTTATGCAATTGGCAGGAAGGGTTTTTGGAGATGTGGAAGGAGCCATGCCTGTTATTAAACAATTGGCCTTTGAAAATGCTAATAAGTATTGTCAGGAAGTCCTTTGGCCTTATAAATATAAAAGTGTGAATGACTATCTGAAAATTTGCCGAAGTATAGATACTACTCACATAATGGGACACGTAATAGCTTCTGCTGTTCAGGGATGGTCAACTTCTGGGGGAGTCCAGCCAAAAACATCTTTCAGATGTGGCCAGATAGGACACCTTAAGAGAGAATGTACTCGAAGGGAGACTGGACAAGCTCGAGTTAGAGTTGATCATACTAAGCCAGGGTTGTGTCCTTGTTGCAACGAGGGTATCATTGGGGGAATGAGCGCAAGACAGATAGGCAAGGGAGGCCATTGCAGGGAAACGGCCCCCGGGGTCAGCTCCGAGCCCCATCAAGACAGGTGTGCGGAGCATTGCAGACACACCTGCCCTTCAAATGATTCAACCTGTGCATTCTATCCCCCCAAAGAAACCCATTTTTATCCAAGATCTCACCTGGGGGACAGCAGGCAGCGCAGGTTTGGCCCTCTGTACCTCCACCAAAGTCACATTAACACCTCAGGTGGGCCCCCAGGCCATTGGGACAGGAATTTTTGGTCCGTTACCTGATGGCTCATTGGGACTGTTGCTGGGTCGAAGTAGTGCCCTGATGAGAGGTCTTAAAGTTATTCCTGGAGTCGTTGATGCTGATACAAGGAGAGAAATAAAAATTATGGTGGAAACTACTAAGGGTATCCTGGTGATTCCCCAGGGAGCCTGTATAGCGCAAATAATCCTAGTACCTCAATTCCGAACAATCAACCCATTTTTAAAGGAAAAGAGATGAGGGAGGGTTCGGCTCTACTGGGCCAGTGGCTTATTGGACTGCAACCCTTAATGACCGCCCTATGCTTACACTGAAAATTGATAGCAGAGACTTTAAAGGCCTACTGGACACAGGAGCGGACACCTCTGTCCTTTCTCTCTCCTATTGGCCTACGGCCTGGCCGCTGCAACAAGCAAATACCCAATTGCAAGGAGTGGGAACAGCAACACTCCTTTTCTCAGTACTAAGATGTTGACTTGGAAGGATGAGGAGGGACATCAGGGAATATTTCAGCCATATGTCCTCCCTCATATTCCTGTTAATTTAGGAATATACTGGAAGGAATGGGGGCTGTATTGGCTACATAGCCAGTACAAAGAATGTTAAATCAACAAGGATTTTGTCCAGGACAAGGTTTAGGCAAAAACCTACAGGGCAATAACTGTCCTGTTTCAGACCAAGAGATAACTCTCCGCCATCCTTCTGATGGAAACCCTATTTTCCATAGGGGCCATTGTTGAACAGCCTCCAATTCCCACTATTAACTGGAAAAATGATACCCCAATTTGGGTTGAACAATGGCCCCTGTCTAAAGAGAAGTTGGAAGCTGCTAGAAACAGGGCATGAAACAGCAAGACGGGCAGGCAGCCCAGTCGGGCCTGGTTCCTACATGTCTGTCCTTTGAATCTGGCTCCTTCAGCTTGATATTTCTGATGATTCTCCACAGAGCCACACCCATCTGGACCCTTCCTCCCTTTTCATGCATACTGCTTCCTTCTCAGCTGCGGTGATCATTCATGAGCGGGGTCTTTGCGTACACAACCAGCCCTTTCTTTTCGAATACGTACCCATGAGTGGAATTGCTAAGTTATACTGTAGCTCTGTAAATTTTAGGGCAACTGCAGCAGGTTAGACAGGGAAACTGTGAAGACATGGGAGAGAAAAGGAGCCACACTCCAGAGCTCGCCAGTTGAGGAGCAAGTATCCCAATTATCATATACTGTGAATGCTTCCAACATAGAGATAATATTGCTTTTACATTTAGGTATTAAGATAGCAATGAACCAGGCTTAAAGCCAGAATGCACATGGCTTGAGTAGGGCCTCATTCTTCTCCTGGACTCATGCTTCTTCTAACCTGCAGGTTATCTGAGGTATCCAGGACACCCACTGACAGTCATGCTTGTCACTCCACTTTCCCTCAAATGTCCCACTATCCTTTTATGGCTGAGTGTGGAAACACAGCCTCATGATAAACTTCTGGTCACTGAGCTATTAGAACTGTTCCTTGTGACACTTCAAGTAAAGTTCCCATCTGGGCAATAAAGAAGTCACATGGATCCCATGGAATGTTCCAGAACCCGAAGACCTTAAATGAGGTGTCCCAGTCCCAAACACCTCCTGCTTCACAATGTTAGATTAAGGGTGTGTGTGTGTGTGTGCCCATCTACCCAGACTGTTCCCATTTGCCGTAGAACACTGAACCCCAACACCCAGGTTACTCAGGAGCTTTTCTGAACCGTCTTGCCTCAGAGCTTTTGAAATAGTCCCCAGGTCTTATGACAGGCACCAGTCAAAGACCTGTCCCCTCTTAAGCCACCACCTGAGAATAGCCTCCTTCAGTATGTAGCTGACTTCGTAATATAGGACCAAGTGGGGGAAAACTCACTTCAGATCAAGCAACTTCTAAAGCTTGCCTCCTGTGGTTAGGGTTTTCCTTCAAGGGCTCAAATCTCTTGAGAAAAGGTGCAGTCCCTGGGACTTCTGTTACTCCAAGGCAAAAGGAGCCTTTTCCATCATAGTAAGGTCAAAACTATAGAAATCCTACTTATAAAACTACTTAGGACTCCTTGGACATGGCAAAGCTTTGCAGAATTGAGGTTCCCATGACAGCTGTCAGTGTGGCCCAATTCAATCCACAGTAGCCATCAACATGGTCCAACAAGACTCTTACTTAAAATGTCATGAGATTTTTTTTTCCATTTTTTCCCCCAACATGAGGGCATAATCCTCAAGGGTGAACTCTGTAGATGGTTGTGTCAATGCCAAAAGGTTGGGCACACCTCTGAGGGGCCTTGGCCTTCTAAAACAGGCTCTTACCTTGGTCCCATCGTTAGTCCTTCCTAATCGTGCAGATTTTCTCTGCATGTCCATAATCAAAAGGGGGGAACTTCACCCAAACTGGGGAGCCCTCCCATCCCCCAGTAGTGTCTCTCTCCAAGTCTTGATGGCGCTGAGCTGGAGACTGCCAGCTGTCATTCTCTTGGTTGAAGAAGCATCTAAACTAACCTTAGGTTAAAGTACCAATGGTTTACTTCCCTCACTAGGTCCTTAGAGCTTAATTCAAGGGCCTCCCACTAGACTGCAGATGATAAAGTTAATAAGTAATAGACTTAGGCCGGGGGTGTAGCTCAGGGTGTTGGCTTAGAATGCATGAAGTCCTGGGTTCAATCCCCAGCACTGTGTAAATGGGGCACTGAGTGGCGTGTGCCTGGAATCCCAGCACTCAGGAGTTGCAGGCGAGAGGACCAGAAGTCCAAACTCATCCCTGGATTCATAATGAGCTCAGTGCAGGGTCTGGCACTCATGAGACTCACAACAGGAAAAAAACCATACTAGACAGTTCTCTATTTAACAAGAATTAATGAGTGTGTATGCGTGTGTGTATGCGACAGAGTGTGTGTGTGTGTGTGTGTGTGTGTGTGTGTGTGTGGGTGTGTATTGTGTAGGTCAAAGGACAACATATAGGAGTCAGTTATCTGCCCCCACCACAGGAGTTCCAGGAGTAGAAGTCAGATGCTAAGCCTTGGCAGTAGGTGCCTCTACTCACCAGCTTGTGCCATCAACCTAGACTCTGCTCTTACAAATGCCAGAGATTAGCAGAAAACCCTGACGCATGATTCTCCTGCGAGGTCCTACCCGTGAGGCGACTGTCCAGCATTCCTGTGTAGAAACAACTGGCCTTACCTGCAGAGGTAGAGGCACAGGGCTCCCTGCGTTCCCAACCCAAAGCTTGTGTTCGTAGACAGAAGCAGTTTTATGTGGTGGGACACAGGCTTTCAGGGCATTCACAGGAAGCCTTAGGGAGTCTTAGACTCCAAGAACCCATGTGGGTAATTTCACATTAGCCTGGAAAGAAGAACAAATGCCCTCACTAGGGCTTTCCAGCTGAGCTGGAAACAACACAACATTTATACAGATCCTGTCCATCTACCCACATGACCCTCACCCGTTGAAACCATACGGGAGGAAGGGGCCGCCTCACTGCTCATAACACCCGTATTAAACATGACCCTGATTTTGGCTCTACCAGAAGCTGAATGGCTTCTGGACTCAGTGGCCACTGATGCATCACAACGACCACCAAGAGGACTCCCCTGCATCTCTCTGGGTGGCCACCACGCCCATCGTCCGCACAAATGGCGGCCATCTTGGCTTCTACTCAAGACTGCCTCACTTCCCAAGGCCACTGTCCCTCATCTTGAGTCTACTCCTCAGGAAACGGCAGGTTCTCAAAGGGTTTCACAGCCCCCAGAAGGATGATGCTTGCAGAGCCTGGAAAAGAAGACGTTGTGTCCCTCATCCTCCCAGCGGAAGCTCTTTTAACAGTTTCCACCAGGCCGCGCCTCAGGAAGCCACGCCCACCATACTCTGAGCCTCTTCAAAGCCGATTCTCAAGGCCTTCTCAGAAACCTCCTCTTTAGAGCTGTCCAGCAGCAGACAACTATGCTGGGGGAAGATTGGCAAATGAATTTCACTCACTCTCCTGTAGGCTTTGATCTTTAAAAAACTTACCTTATTTGGGGTTTTCCAATGCTTTCCAACCCACCTACCCTAGATAAGAGGCTAACGGGGACAGGAGAAGTAGACCTTCTTAGACTCAGTTCCTTGGGCGGATTTCAGTCTTCATCATCATCAGGATTCCAGCAGACCTGTTAAACAGCAAACCAGAAATTCAGCAAAAGTGACTGCAATCGCAGTAGCCAGAACCTGGAGCAGCAGCCGGAACCCAGAACCTCAAAGCATTTTCTGGAGCATTTCTCTCTAGGAGCATCTCGAAGTAATGAACAGTGATGTGAAATAATGCAAAAGGCAAAAGCGAAGCCTCTGGTTTGAGGCTCAGATATAGACATATATCTCCTCTCAGGGTCCATACCAGGATGTTTATCAGTTGACAAAAAACATGCCCCAACATGAGATAGTTCCCCTACTAGTGAAAGAACATCATGTGCCCTCTCACAAGTCTGTTTCCAGCAAATACTGTACACCCTCACCCAAGGGTGTTTCACATCCTACATGTAGGATAAAAAAAAAAACATGTTTACATCCTCTACACTTTCCCCTGTGCAAGGGACTGAGATAACTAGTCATAGCAGTTGTTAGTAGGTGCCTTCACTGAGTGGGTAAAGGCACCCTCACAAGGACAGAACCTGCCTGCAGGCCACAAGAAGGCATCAGATCCCATTACAGATGGTTGTGAGCCACCATGTGGCTGCTGGGAACTGAACCTGGGTCCCCTGGAAGAGCAGCCAGAGCTCACTCTTAACTGCTGAGCTATCTGTCCAGCCCCTAACTGCTGTCCTCTTGAAAGGACTAACCTTGAAAGAAGGTTAGTCATGGAACTCGGGCTGATCGGGCGAAACCAACACTGGCCCCTTTAAGAAGGCTGCACCTGTGGAGGAAGGGCTATCCCTCCATTGCAACTGCTACAAAATGCCTGGCAGGGGAATCTACGCAAGGAAGGCTACCAGGCAAGACCAAACAGGGAGGAGAAAGGTGGAGAACAGAGAACCCGCGCTACCCATGACTAGCGTATAAGAATCTGACCCGAATCCCATGGAAACACTCCCACTTCCGGGGTCCTTCTCATCCTCCATAACAGCTATTTGTTCTAATACAGTTTGTCAGTCTTCTCTCTGTAAGTGTTATGGCCCTCTGGGATAGGCAATCTGGCAGTTAGGAGCTAAGGAATGACACTGCACAACAAACTTCACACAAGAGATTTATTGGGAGGGGAAAACCTCAGGAGGTGGCTGCCTCTGCTGAGGAGAAACAGCAGAGAACTGAGCAGAGCATGGTCGGGGAGAGGGTGTTGTAGGATTTCTTGATGGGGGACACAGAGCTTTCCAGGGTGGCCTGATCTTGGGGAAAACTCAGGAAATGGTGGGATTTTTTTTTTCTGAAGGGTGGGGCCTGGCCACTTTCCTGCCTGGTAGTGGGGGGGGGGGCATTAGGGAATGGCTGTTATGATCCTGGGAAAAGTCTAGGGGTGGGGTCTGGCAGCCAGAGTCTACAAGGGGGAATCTGCCCCTGCTGCCCTCAGCAAGGGACAGAGATTACTAATTGTAGTCCTAAGTATAGCAGCTCTGAAGGGAAAAGCTTCCTGCAGAAGCGATTACAGCTCAGCTGGAGGGTTGGGGGGGGGCGATGGTAAGGTTTCCCCTGAACCTAATAAATCTCTTGTGTGAGGTTTGTTGTACCGTGTGACTTTGTGGTATTCCTTGGCTCCTGATGGCCAGGATACCTTTCCCAGCATAGCTGTAATGCTGTTATTGAAGACCCCCCCCCCACACACACACCACAAATACACACACCACAAATTCACATACCACACACACATATACACATATACCACCACAAACACACACACACACATCACACATCACACACACATCACACACACATCACACACACACCACACACACATCACACACACACACACCACACACACATCACACACACACATCACACACATCACACACACACACATCACACACACACACACCACACACATCACACACATCACACACACACCACACACACACATCACACACACACACATCACACACACACACATCACACACACACATCACACAAACACACACACACACCACACACACACACACCACACACACACATCACACACACATCACACACATCACACACACACACACATCACACACACACACACACACACACACACACACACACACACACACACACACACACACACCCTACTACTACCACCAGTTCCAGAGCAGAGCTGTAGCACTTCCTCTAGGGAATCCTTTTTCCACCCAGAGCTGTAACACTTATAGGAAGTATGCAATTGTATGTTGAAAGCATATGATTTTCTTTTTTTATTTTAGTGGAGGTTGATCTATGCAAGGCATACAGTAAAGAAACTACCAAAATGGCCACTCCATGTTTAGGGGGGGGGCAAGGTTTTTATTGTGGATAAGAGAGGACAGTCAGAGACATCTGGAGAGAGAGAGAGAGAGAGAGAGAGAGAGAGAGAGAGAGAGAGAGAGAGAGAGAGAGAGAGAGAGAGAGAGAGAGAGAGAGAGAGAGAGAGAGAGAGAGAGAGAGAGAGAGAGAGAGGAGGTAGGTAGACTGGCATAGTCAGGGCTAGTGAAGTGAGGGGTGGGGTGGAAAATCATGTGGGTTTTTAAGGGGGGTGTGTGGCTGGGGGAGGAGAGCTGGTGAGAAGGAGTTGGCCTAGGAGTTTCGGGTACAAGAGGAGGGAAGAGGGGCCAGAATGCTAGTGTGGGGCTTTGAAATGTATAATGGGTACTTATGAATAGCACTCCTAGAGACTGAGGGTGCCTAGGGGCCAGCACAGCCCCTTTGAAATGCAACCACAGGCACATGTTAATGGAGGACCAATGTCCCTTCTGCCAGAGGCAAGGGACATGATTCCTTTTCACACAGAAACCCGCGTCACAAGTTTCTGAGGAATGCTGGCTTTATCTCATCCCCAGAAATCCTTCTGTGGTCCAGCTTGAGCTCAATTCTGGACATATGCACTTCCTGAAACCTAACAGTTACGATTAAGAGGCTTTGGACTTTTTGTTTTGTTTTGTTTTGAGACAGAGTCTCTCTGTGTTAGCTTTGGCTGTCCTGAACTCACTTTGTAGACCAGGCTGGCCTCCATCTCACAGCAATCCACCTGCCTCTGGCTCCCCAGTGCAGGGATTAAAGCCATATGCCACCACTGCCCAGCAAGGGTTTGGACTTTAAAACGGTGTTGAAACTATAAAAGACAATGGGAAAATTGACGTCGTATGCGATGCATTTTGTGTTATGATATATATGGCCATGAACCTGTGAGACTCATGCTACTCCCGATGCTCTCTGTCTCCTGCTTGAAGATCACGATGTGAGTGCTTGGTTGTTCTTGGCACCATGCCAGCTCTCTACTAACATGGACTTTAACCCTCAGAGACCATAAGCCCGAGTAAACACTTTCTTTGTTGAGTGAGTATCTTAGTGACACCATGGCCTAGCGACTCTTATAAAGGAAAACAGTTAACTGGGGCTGCCTTACATTTTCAGAGGATTAGTCCATCACCGTCATGGCGGGAAGCATGGCGGCATGCAGGCAGACATGGTGCTGGAGAAGGAGCTCAGAATTCTATGTCTTAATCCACGGGCAGCAGAAGGAGACTGGGTACCACACTGGGTAGTGGAAGTTTTGGCTATGTTATGTAAATATGGTTTTGTTTTGATCCCAAGTGTGGGATGTGAAACCACCTTTAGTTTATCCACAGCTGATAACAGCCTTGTGAGAGGGCGTGTGGTCTTTGTCAGCTGGGAACTGGTTGGCGTGACTAATCTGTCACTGGTTATAGGACTGTGTCTTAGTTTCAGGAAAAGATACCTCTGTCCTTTGTCAGTGATTTGAGCGCACTTTCTTGGGGGAAAGATAAAGACAAAAACACCAAAAATAAAAAGCCAAAGCCCCAACCTCTAACAGTTAAACTCTCTCCACTGGCCTGTGGTGCTTTATATAAATAATTACAGCCTAACACCTAATGACAAATGACATCTCACCCCAAATGGTGTCATAAAATTTTTTAATCTGTTAGAAATAAAATCTGCTGGCTCCTTTTCAAAGTTGCCTCCAGCCAGCGTAGATCCAGATACAAATGAAAAAAAGAAAAACAAAAAACAAAAAAACACTAGACCCCTGCTAATGACGCCTGCTAGGCTAGCTCTCCCCAGCCCCAGCTCTGGTCAGCTACTCCCCCAAAACCCATACTAGACTTTAAAGTAGAAATTACTCAGCCAAACTTTAAGTTTTATAATAAACAAGATGTAAAAGATAGAGACGAACCCACATACTGTTTTTATTGAGAAAAAGACAAACACAAGCCACTGAAGGAAAGCTAAACCCTGGATGACCCGTAAAGATTGTGCCTTCCTGGTTGCACACTGGAGAGCGAGGGAGGAAGGATTTGCACGGCTTTCTACACTCTTCAGTGCACTCACCATTCTAGGCCAACACCCGACTGTGCAAGGGCATGAATTAAATTGCCCTATTTGGCTGCTCTGAGTCTTGGTGTTCCGTTTATGAATTGAGGGTGCTCCTGTTATGAATTGAGGGTGCTCCTGTTATGAATTGAGGGTGTTCCTATTATGAATTGAGGGTGCTCCTGTTATGAATTGAGGGTGCTCCTGTTATGAATTGAGGGTGCTCCTATTATGAATTGAGGGTGCTCCGTTTATGAATTGAGGGTGCTCCGTTTATGAATTGAGGGTGCTCCTGTTATGAATTGAGGGTGCTCCTGTTATGAATTGAGGGTGCTCCTGTTATGAATTGAGGGTGCTCCTGTTATGAATTGAGGATGCTCCTGTTATGAATTGAGGGTGCTCCTATTATGAATTGAGGGTGCTCCTGTTATGAATTGAGGGTGCTCCTGTTATGAATTGAGGGTGCTCCTATTATGAATTGAGGGTGCTCCTGTTATGAATTGAGGGTGCTCCGTTTATGAATTGAGGGTGCTCCTGTTATGAATTGAGGGTGCTCCTGTTATGAATTGAGGGTGCTCCTGTTATGAATTGAGGATGCTCCTGTTATGAATTGAGGGTGCTCCTATTATGAATTGGGGGTGCTCCTGTTATGAAGTGGGGACCATTGTTTCTCACACTACCAAACAAGCCAGTCAGCAGCCCACTTCTCATCTGCTCACAAACCCATTCAAATGGCCCACAAGGTAAGACTAGCCGAGCTCTACTCATTGTTACAGAAGTATTCCACTTCCGCCTCAGCGTAGTGGGTCTCCCTGTGAACTCACCCATCTTAATATAGGCTTATATATAATATAACAATATTTTATTATTATATGCTTATGTGCAGGCATTAAGAGAAAAGAGGGGTTCAGAAGAGAGACATATCCTTGTGTGTTTTGTGTGTGTGTGTGTGTGTGTGTGTGTGTGTGTGTGTGTTTGTGTGTGTGTGAGAAATCCCAAGGGAGAGTGGGAGTAGGGTGGGAATAAGGCCATTCAGGCTTCACTAAAGGGGTAGGCAATTAATTGTTTTAGCATTAGCCTCACATTGTGTATGTGTGTGTGTGTGTGTGTGTGTGTGTGAGAGAGAGAGAGAGAGAGAGAGAGAGAGAGAGAGAGAGAGAGAGAGAGAGAGAGAGAGAGGGATTTTTGTCTGTGTGTTTACATGTGGACTTTTTCCTCCCTCTCTTATTTACTAAACAAAGTGCCTTAGACAGAATTGTAATCTATAATTTGATAATGTAAAACCAGGGAGAAAGATGTAGAATAGTCATTAACTGTGCTGAATTTTTGGTTTGCTGCTGGTGAGAGGACTCAACCCAATGCCTGGGCAGAGGGCTTCTCTTCCTTTTGTGAGTGAAAACTTTTTTTTTTAATTCGCTTTACATCCTGGTTGTAGCCCCATCCCTCCTCACCTCCCAGTCCCACCCACCCTCCCTCCCTCCCTCCCTCCCTCCCTCCCTCCCTCCCCCTCCTTTCTTTCCTATTCCTCAGAAAAGGGGAGTCCCCCCTTCCCAGCTCATCAAGTCTATCAGGACTGAGGTGTCTTCTTCTCCTGTGGCCTGACAAGGTCGTCCCACCAGGGGGCAGTGTTGAAAAGCTGGCAAGAGAGTCCATGTCAGAGAGCCCCACTCTCCTTACTAGGGGACCCATATGAAGCCTGAGCCGCCCATCAGCTACACCTTTGTAGGGAGCCCAGGTCCAGTCCCTGCACGGTACTTAGTTGGAGCTTCAGACTCCACAGGCCCCTCTAGGCCACAGTTAGTTGGCTCTTTTGGTCTTCTTGGGAAGCTCCAGTCCCCTCCAGGTCCTTTCCCCCTTACCCCGCCCCCCCCAATTTTCCACAAGGCTCTCTACATGTTGCCCAATGTTTGGCTGTGAGTCTCAGGATCTGTTTCAAGGTGCTGCTGGGTGGAGCCTCTCAGAGGACAATTCTGCTTGACTCCTGTCTGCAAGCATAACAGAATACCATTAATAGTGTCAGGGTTGGCTCTCTTCCATGGGGTGGGTCTTGGCATTGGTTGGACATTCCCTCAATCTCTGCTCTGTCTTTATCCCTGCACATCTTGTAGGTGAATTTTGAATCAAAGTATTTGTGGGTAGTTTGGTGTTCCCCTCCCTCAACTAGGAGCCTTGTCTAGTTAGAGGGTGTCCTCTTCAGTCTTTATGGCCCCTGCTCTAGAAGTCTCTGCCAGAGTCCCTGTCATACCCCCTCTGGGAGCCTACCCTGACTTAGGTCTCCAGCTTGTCACAGAGACGCCCCGCCCACAGTCTCTCTTTTCTTTACAGGCCTTTTGTCCTCCTGCCCTTGTCCTCCAGGTCTGATCTCCACCCTCAGATCTCTCTGTGTTTCCTCTTCCACTTTGTTCCTTCTCTTCAACCACTGCCTCTGACATTTCTATTTCTCCTTCTGAGTGAGACTTGAGCATCCTCCCTTGGCTCCTTCTTGCTGCTTATCTTCTTTGAGTCTCTGCATGATAGTGTTTATCCTGCACTATACAGGCTAAAATCTACTTAGAAGTGAGTAGGGGATCCATGCCTGCATAGACTGGCTGATTACAAGTTCAGTATCAGTGGAAAGGTTGGAATCTTGCAAATCTGGATGACAATTCCCTTACCCTGGGCTAGCTTTAGCCCCACCCGTCCAGGAGCCATTTCTTGCCTACCTCTGTGTCAGAGCTAACACCCTGTGGCAAATGTGTAAAAACCTCTGCTGTCTGCTAACTTAACGGACAACTAACTTCTACCACGCCAAAGCTAAGGATATTCTGAGAACATCTGAGGTCTGGGGACACAAAGCTTCCCCATTGTGCTGTAGCTGGCCCTCTGGGGTACCCACAGGTGTTTTTAAATCTGCCTTGACTTACGAATGCTTCATGAAACTGCTTCCACACTGGAACACGGAATTTGGGGTAACCCAAGACTGTGTTCCTGGGCCCTGCTAACTCAAAATGGCTCAAGGATAAACTATCTATTTCTTTTAAGGTTTTTGTGTTCCCAATTTTTCTTTCTGTCTTACCTTATTCTAATTTTAATTTCAAATAGTCTAATGTTGATATATATAATTAGTGGCTTTTCTATATTAAGCTTGTGCTCTACAAATTTGTGTAATTGCTTATTAATGTCAGGAAGGTTTTCTGTCTTTTAGGGTTTTTTTTTGTTTTGTTTTGTTTTTTTCTCTTTTTCTTTTTGGAGACAAAGGATCTTACCAAGTTGGCCAGGTTTGAACTCGTTGTGTTTCTGTAAGGTTTGAGAGAGGGGCTCCTGCTTGTCTGCAGTGGCCTCTTTCTCTGTCCTCATAAATGTTGCGTAAGAAATGGAATGAAGCCGGGCAGTGGTGGCACACACTTTAATCCCAGCACTGGGAGGCAGAGGCAGGTGGAGCTCTGAGTTCGAGGCCAGCCTGATCTACAGAGTGAGTTCCAGAGCAGTCAGGGCTACACAAAGAAACCCTGTCTTAAACAAACAAACAAACAAAAAGCAACCAACAAAACCAAAACCAAAAAAATAGCCTCATGCTTTGGCTATCAATGACTCTGTAATCCTTGCTTTCCCAAGGGAGGTTTCCCACGTACTTTAGGCTAAAGTGATACATTCTATATGATGGACACACACACACAGGCACACACACACACATATACACACATAGACATGCACACACACACACACACATACACACATATAGACATGCACACACACACAAACAGACACAGACACACATACAGACACAGACAGGCACACAGACATATATAGACACACACACACAGACACACACATACACTCACACAAAGGCACCAACGCTTCCTATTTCTCCTGCCACCTAGGAATCAGAGAGCCTAACTGCCAACAAGTGCTATGGGTGATTCACCAACTCAGGCTCAGACCCCATGGCTCTGGATGCTCCCTAGAATTCCTGCCGTGTTGAGCACTTACTTACCCCAGGGATAGTCCACCTCAGTGTCTCTCTGGAACACTGAAACTTGAGACTTTTCACCTTCCTCTTCAGCCTCCTAGCTGGTTGGGACAACAGGCTTTCTGATTTCTACACAGCCTATTATGTGATCCGTGAACAAAGACAGCTTTATTTCATCCTTTACTGTTTGGGATAAAAATTACTCCAGCAGTTGCTGGGGTTTTTCCAATCTTTCTTCTTCATCTGGGACCAAGCTACTGCAAGTAGAGACATCCAAAAAGGTGCCTTTTGTCCCTTCACGGTTGCCAAGAATGTTACTAAGTTAGGCTCAGAGCTTGTCCTCCATAAGCCTACTGAAGGGCAAGTTAGCATCGAACCACAGAGAAAAGTAATTTGCTCAATGTGACCTCACTGGGAAGATAAAAAGGTCCAGAGACTCACTCCCCATACCCAAGTCATCTTTGGGGTCCCAAAGTGGGGGTCGAGTCTAAATGTAAGGCAAGAAATATGCATAATTAAACAATCCTGGTCCAGGTGTGATCCTGCTCACCACTGACCTGCCGTGGTCTCACCTGACTCTCTTTCCAGGAGAAAAGTTTTCCCTTTGGCCAGTACGGGCTTCGGTCTTTCCTCCCTTACCAGAATGTGATTCCCCTGGGTGAGAGGGGCACAAGGCTCTTTTAGAACACCTCATTCAAGCTGGGTAGTAGTGCTCATCTTTAATCCCAGCACTTGGGAGACCAAAGCAGGAGAGTCTCTGTGAGTTCGAGGCCAGCCTGGTTTACAGAGTGAGTTTCAGGACTGCCAGGGCTACACCGTGAAACCCTGTCTCCAAAACAAAAACAAAACAAACAAAAACAGATACCCTATTCTTTCCAGGTATGCCAGTAACAACAAATCTCTCCTATTACGCAACACTTAACTCATTAGTGTCTTGATTTTGTAGTCTGCAAGCATTTGCATCCTCATTTAAATCATCACTACGTTTGCACTTCTTGGTGTTACTGAAGGAAGAATTGTGTGCGTGCCCACCCACGTGGGTGCATGTGTTCATGTGCTTGTGGGAACTGCAGGCTGAAATATCAAGAGTAACAGATGAAAGCCAGTCAGCAGAGGAAGGCTGGGAACCCTTGATGAGAGCATCTTTTTTTTTTTCATTAAAATTTTTTTTATTTAATTAATTTATTCAGATTACATCTAAATTGTTATCCCCTCATTTGTATCTTCCCGTTCCTCCCTCCCTCCCTCCCTCCGTCACCCTATTCACCCTATTCCTATTGACTTAAGGGTACAACCCCTCATAGTAGGGAGGCAGTAGAGGCGGTAAATCATCTTCTCACACTAATAACACAGGAAGCAGAGAATGACGAGTACCTGGGGTCCCACCAGGCTTTCTTTCCCTGTTTTCCTTTTACATGAAGCCCAGAACCCCGGCCCTTGGGACACTGCCACCTGCATTCAGGATGTGTCTTCTTGCCACAGTTGACTCCCTAGGAGTGCCCTCAAACACAGGCCCAGAGGTGGGACCCCTAGGGATTCCAAATTTAAGTCAACAATAAAGATTAGCATCATAATGGCCATCATAGGACTCCATTTAATGAATACTTCTCAGTTAAATGTTGGTGTTTTTAGCAGCCTGAGATTTGCATATACGACTTATTCCACTTCCAAGCTTCTTCTTGCTGATTCAGAGGCACTGTGACGGAGAGACTGTTCCTTGCCCTCCTCCCCTTTCTCTCGTTATGTGCTGCCATCTAGTCTAGACACACACAAGCTTGGCTAGTCAAATACTGTTGTTATTTATTAAACAAGTGAAGGATAATAAAAGCAGTAATTCTGTCTCACTTTCATGTATTTCTCTAACGCTTTCATTGGCCAAGGTGAAGACATAGCCCACACAGCTCATAGCCTGAGAGCATCCCTCAGTCCCTTAATCCTTAGAGTTCTGACTCTGGGAAAGCCAGTATCTTTACTTCCTTATGTTGGGGATGAGCAAAAGAAACGAACTCATTTTCAGACTACATTTAATCACAGGGAGAAACTAAGTTTAAGGTCCCAGACCCAAGGGGAGCTGGGGACTTCCCAATAGCTGAACAGCCTCTGTTGTAAGGAGACAGTTGTCTGAGTCCAGACATCTCAGGGACAACTTGGAAGGAGACAGCTGTATGAGTCCCAGACATCGCAAGGACAACGTCTCCATCTTGCTGGAGGCCCAGTGACCTCCTCCTATCCTGATTGATGGAAACTCCCTTGCTCAACCCCTTATGTCAAAATCTGATTGGACACTGCTACAGCCCACCCTGTTGCCCCTTGCTCTATGGTTGTCACCCTTTAAATATGCAATACAGCTTCCCCGTGGGGACATGGTTCCGATCCCAAACTGGCCTCCTCCCTGAGCTCAGAAAATAAAGATTCATTTTAAGCTTCCATATCTGAAGTGATTGTTTTTTTTCCGGCTTCCTCCTCGATCCCAACACCCATTGAAGAGAATTTCAGGACTAGCCAATGTGGAGCAGAGTGGATTGTTAGCATGGATTTTAAATATGAGGCGCTTGGTAAGAAAACAAGACACATATGAAAGCATGGACGTGGGCTAATTTAAAAAGTTGCGATCACCTTAGTTTTTAAATATTCATCCAGTGTGTGTGTCCCCGTGTCCTGTAGGGGCACTCAGAAGACAGCTTACAGAAATCAGTTCTCTCCTTCTACCATGTGGGTTCCAGGATTAAACTCCAGCCAGTGTTTTTACAGGAGCAGCATTTTACTGTTCTGGGTGGCTTCTGGTGTTGCTTCTCAAAGGGATGCTAAGGAACCTTTCCTTGTTGGTAAGTGAGATTATGGAGTGGTTCC
This sequence comes from Acomys minous, assembly GCF_964271855.1. Taxonomy (NCBI): domain Eukaryota; kingdom Metazoa; phylum Chordata; class Mammalia; order Rodentia; family Muridae; genus Acomys; species Acomys minous. The sequence goes on from NC_140498.1 coordinate 10,563,425, forward strand.
TGATGTAGGGTTATCCTGGGGGTCTCAATGGCATCATAGCAAGGTTTGTTTTTGTTTTCGTTTTGTTTTGTTTTTTAACTGTAAGTAATGTTTCATCTCATTTGTGAGATTCACAGAAAATATCTGAGCAAGGAACAAAGCCATACTGAAACGCCACACAGGTTTAGGCCTTAGTGGATGCCTTGCTATGTTGGCGTTCTTCCCTCTATACAATGAATACCATCTCTCTGCTCGGCAGCCGTCGCGGCGAATGTACACAGCATTGACATTCTTGCCTCTCAGGTGGAGGGAGGCTAACGTCCAGATGCCATCCTTTCCCCACATGAAGCGAACAGGAGTCCATATGGACCAGCTTACATTTCGACGTCATGGTAACTGACATCGATATCCTGTATGAGTCAGCTAGACATGGCTGACATCAGATGTCCAGAGAATTCCAAAGTAAGCAATGACGTCATCTGTTATAGAGCCATTTCTGGCAGAATGCTACTATTGTGTGATTTTCGTATACATATGACTTCACGGTGAAGGCCTTTTGCTTTTTCCGTTGCCAGTCAGCCTGGAAAGGCCTGTAAGTGCCTAGCTTCCTTGAGTGTGGGTCTGCATGTGCGCCCGTGCTTGCCGGGGCGCCTCTGGTTCCTTGTACTCGCTTCAGCCACCCAGCCTATTGCGACCTTCCACTGTTCTTGGCAGTGAAGCGAGGACCTCACACCAGGCTCTTCTTTCTTGTCTTCCTCTCACGTTCCTGACTGTACATCTCCAGGGTACACCATCTTCTTCCCGGTCGACTTCTGATAGGTATAGAATCTTTCTCCTCTGCTCTCTCCGAATGAGAATTCGGGAAAGAAGTTGTGGCTACAAAGGTTGGTTGACTGACTAGAACTCCAGTGATGTGAAGAGGTTGCTTCGTTGTACAACCATCGCCAAATTATCTTGGACCATCTTTAGGCTCCTTAATGCCTACCTGTGCGCATCACCTAACATCTTTGTGACCATTAGGTAAATTTTTTTTTGTAAGGAAGAAGCCAACCTTTAGTTCCCACCAACCAAAAAGCTAAAAAATCCCATCAAATAGCACCTGAGGCCTACAGCACGGTTTCCGCCCACTTTACCCACCCACCTGAAGAACATACAGAAGTATTTGTAAAGTGTGTTGATTCATGATCTTATTTGTTCTGTTACTTTACCACTTTTGTGAACCTGCTCCATCACTGGGACCTGGCATGTGAGAGATCTGAATCTGTGTCCCAGCCCATAGCCACTCATGTTCGTGCCCTGAGTGAACCATCTCTTTTGTTTCTTTGACGCGTATCTTCCTTAGGGCTTCTACTGCTGCACGGAAACATCAGGACCAAAAAGCAAGTTGGGTTCATCATCTTACGTTTCCACATCACGGCTCATCTCATCACAGAAAGTCAGGGCAGAAACTCAAGCGGGGTCAGGTACCTAAAGGCAGGAGTGGGTGGAGGCCAGGGAGGGATGCTGCTTCCTAACTTGCTCAACATGGCTTGTTTAGCTTGCTTTCTGATAGAACCCAGGGTCACCAGGCAAGGGACGGCACCGCCACAATCACTAATTAAGAAAATGCCCTGCAGGCTTATGTACGGCCCAGTCCTCTGGAGACGTTTTTTTTTTTTTTTTTTTTTTTTTTTGTTTTTGTTTTTGTTTTTGTTTTTGGGTTTTCGAGACAGGGTCTCTCTGTGTAGCCTTGGCCATCCTGGACTCACTTTGTAGACCAGGCTAGCCTCGAACTCACAGTGATCCGCCTACCTCTGCCTCCCGAGTGCTGGGATTATAGGTGTGCGCCACCATGCCCGGCTTGGAGACGTTTTTTAAATTGAGGTTCCCTCCTCTTAGATGACTTTAGCTTGAGTCAAGTTGACATAAAACTAGAGAGTGAGGGCTGTTTCCTTTTTTTTTTTTTTTAATAATTTCAAAGGATATTTTTGTCTTCTTTTTTAATTTCAATAATTTAAATGTTTTGCTCCACCCATGCTCTTGTGCTTTCTGAGCAGTCTGATGCAATTGTTCTCAGGGCACTTCCGTAGCAGAATTTGCTTTTTCTCTGACTTCCATATTTTCTTCATGTCTTTGGTCTTCTGCAGTCTGAATATGTGCTTGATTCTGAGTTTCCTCAATCTGCAGCTGGTAGTTCCTGTTTGAAAACTCTCCCTGGTCTTTCCGATTCTTTCCTGTTCCCTCCTTTTCTTCTTCAGGTGCTGTGAGTGTCTCACAGCTTTAGTAGCCGTCCCTTAGGTCTTGGTTGTTGTCCTTTTTTGTTGGTGGTTGTTTGCCAGCGTCTCATGACGCGCATATGTGCTACAGGTATGCGGCACCCCTTTTAAATCTATTTTATTATATTGGGGTTCTTATATCCCTTTTTTCCCTCTTCCCCAATTCCATACACTCCAACGCCAAGTGGGAAAAAAAGAAGGTTACTGGGGCGCAGTCTCTATACTTCCTGCTGCTTAGGATCTTCCCGTTCCTTGGGCAAGTCCAGTCTTTGTTTCAGGGCAGCTCCAACTTTTTCTTGTCAAACTGCACCAACAACCAGGAGCCTCCCCTCCCCTGCCCCCATCTCTCTCTCTCTCTCTGGGCTCTGAGTTTTATTCCCTCCCCAGAGTCCTCCCCTCAGAATCCATACAAGGCAGGTAGTTTGCTGCTGTGGACAATCTGAATCAGCCCCATATCCCACATCTGGGATTAAAACAAAAACATGTTTATAAAACATAACTGCGTTTTTAAAGACACCAAAATTCCAGTACGTTTCCCCCTTTTAGTCTTAAAAAAAAAAAAAAGCTTTTTCTTTAATATAAATGAGAGTTGTAGCCGGGCGTGGTGGCGCACGCCTATAATCCCAGCACTCGGGAGGCAGAGGCAGGTGGATCGCTGTGAGTTCGAGGCCAGCCTGGTCTACAAAGCGAGTCCAGGACAGCCAAGGCTACACAGAGAAACTGTCTCAAAAAACAAAAAACAAAAAACAAAAAAATGAGAGTTGTTGTTTTCTTAAAAAGAGATGATCAAGGAACCAAATGCTTTTTTGGACCAACAAGTTCTTCTGTAACCTGGTAACTCTTGGCTGCTCTTGTCTCTATTGCCTCATACTTTTTGCTGCTGAGTCTCTAGCTAGGACACAAAAGCTGCTCCCTAAGGGCAAGATGTCCCTCTTGGACCAGCATTCACTAACCAAATGACCTCTTTTACCTCAGTGTTCACAACCCTAAGAAGCTTAAGCATCCTTGCCTAGAACTCAGTACTCTTAGAAATGGCTCACTGTGTCTCTGGCGGGAAGTACCGTATTTCTCAGAGTTAATGCACTGGTTATTTTGAGCTCTGAGGCTTTTAGTGGCTTGGTCACAACTTCTTTTCAAATGATCAAATTTACGGCATTCGAAGTACCGCGCATTTTGATATCTAGCTATTGGGAAAGCCAAGGGTGGTGATCTCGTAACCCAAGGCTGCTCCGCCTAAGGCCTTCTCCTCCTTCCAGTTCCGTGGGGCTGTGGGAACTTGAAACCAAGAGTGTGTGAAGCAAGAAAGGGCAGCAATTTTGGGAAACTCCAGCTCTCAGTTACCAGGTCTAACCCTCTGGCTCTCCCTTTTCCAGGGGTGCCAGCCACTTCACAAGCGCTCCCATCTCTTCCTGCAAACTCTCTAGTTGCACAGCCAACTCTGCAATCCTTTAAAAAAAAACGAGAGATTTGAGTGGCACTTGTGATCTTCCTGTTTCACCCATATTTTGTTTCTCAGATCCCTCCGTATCCACTCACAACTTTTACAATTGTTCAACCACTTTCCCAAACTTTTTTGAGCTGAAATACAGGAATAAGATTAAGCAAAACCAGGACATTCCCTCTGAGAGCAAAGCAGGGAGGACCTGGCGGTGGCGGCCACAGTGAACCTTTTCTCCCATCCTGAAACAGTACATTCATTTTTTTTTTAAAGATTCATTTCTTTATTACTATTACATATACAAGTGCTCTGCCTGCATATACACATGCACACCAGAAGAGGCCATCAGATCACATTATAGATGGTTGTGAGCCACAGTGTAGTTGCTGGGAATTGAACTCATGACCCTTGGAAGAACAATCAGTGCTCTTACCCTCTGAACCATCTCTCCAGCCCAGCACATTCATTCTTTCATACCCTGCTGTTTCCTCTGTGGCATTAGAGACCAGATTTTCCATTATTCCAAGCCCTAAGTCTGGATGCCACTTGTAGGCACCTCTAAAAACCTGTTTTAATTTATTGCGGTTTTTTATATTTCTCCACCCCAACTCCTTCTTAATACCTTCCAACACCAGGTACTAGAGAAAGAATAGGGTTGCTGGGTTCCTTGTGCAGGTCCGATCTTCATTTCAGCATAGTTCCGACTTCTCATCAAACTGCATCCACAGCAACCAGGAGCAGCAGGGGTGGGGGTAGGGAGGGGCAGCAGGGGTGGGGGGTAGGGAGGAGCAGCAGGGGTGGGGGTAGGGAGGAGCAGCAGGGGTGGGGGGTAGGGAGGAGCAGCAGGGGTGGGGGTAGGGAGGAGCAGCGGGGGTGAGGGGTAGGGAGGAGCAGCAGGGGTGGGGGTAGGGAGGGGCAGCAGGGGTGGGGGTAGGGAGGGGCAGCAGGGGTGGGGGGTAGGGAGGAGCAGCAGGGGTGGGGGGTAGGGAGGGGCAGCAGGGGTGGGGGTAGGGAGGGGCAGCAGGGGTGGGGGGTAGGGAGGAGCAGCGGGGGTGAGGGGTAGGGAGGAGCAGCAGGGGTGGGGGTAGGGAGGAGCAGCAGGGGTGAGGGTAGGGAGGAGCAGCAGGGGTGAGGGGTAGGGAGGAGCAGCAGGGGTGGGGGTAGGGAGGAGCAGCAGGGGTGGGGGGTAGGGAGGAGCAGCAGGGGTGGGGGTAGGGAGGAGCAGCGGGGGTGAGGGGTAGGGAGGAGCAGCAGGGGTGGGGGTAGGGAGGGGCAGCAGGGGTGGGGGTAGGGAGGGGCAGCAGGGGTGGGGGGTAGGGAGGAGCAGCAGGGGTGAGGGGTAGGGAGGAGCAGCAGGGGTGGGGGGTAGGGAGGAGCAGCAGGGGTGGGGGGTAGGGAGGAGCAGCAGGGGTGAGGGTAGGGAGGAGCAGCAGGGGTGAGGGGTAGGGAGGAGCAGCAGGGGTGGGGGGTAGGGAGGAGCAGCAGGGGTAGGGGTAGGGAGGAGCAGCAGGGGTGCTCTCCATAGTCCTCAGAATTAAACTATTCTGCAGCTGGCAAAAGCCCCTCTCAGAGCCCACACGAAGCAAATAGTTTGCTGTCATGGACAATCTGAATCAGCTGTATATCCTACACCTGGGATTAAGACAAAATCATGTCTGAGCTTTTAAGGACACCAAAACCTCCACTACACAGGTATATGCCACTGTACCCAGCTCTGCCGTGTCCTTCTTATTCTTGCACTTTTTATTGGGGAATATGTTACTGATAGTTTCTTAACAATCTCTTTTTTCAGCTGTGTCCAATCTATTAAAGGGACCAAACACATTTTAAATCATCATCATCATCATCATCATCATCATCATCATCATCATCATCTTCTGTTCTGAGACAGGGTCTCACTGTGTATCCTAGGTTGCCCTCAAGCTTACAGTCTTTCTACTTAAGCCTTCCAATTGCTGGTATCACCGTATCTGGCTCTTCGCTGTTTTCTCCTGGGGTTCGGAGAGATGGTTAGGCAGGTAAGAGTGCATACTGCTCTAGCAAGGGACCCAAGTGTGGTTCCTAGAACCCATGCCCGGTAGCTCCCAATCTCCTGTAACTCTATGCCTAATGGGCCTGACGTCCTCTTCTGAGCTTTGCAGGCAGAGTGCATTTACACATGCACAAACCTACATGGGGAAACACACATATACAAATAACTAAAAATAAAAACAATCCTGGTGTGGTGGCACCCATCTTTAATCCCAACACTCGGGGAGACAGAAGCAGGTGGATTCCTGAGTTCCAACCTTGTTTACAGAGTGAGTTCTAGGACAGCCAGGGCTACCCCGTCTTGAAAAACTAATAGATAGATAGATAGATAGATAGATAGATAGATAGATAAGAGAGAATCTTTAAAATGTTTTCATCCATATGTTTACGTTACTCACAAGCAATGTTTTAATGCTAGCCCCTTAGCATATTAATCAGCTATTCTAAGTTTACAGCCTGCTAGTTCCATGGTCTCGGCTATATTTGAATCTGTTTCTGATGTTCACTCTGTCTTCAAACTGTGCCTTAAACTTTGTTTTGTGGAAAGCCAGATATATATATATATCTTGGAAGACGAAGTGTAAGGAGCCTTCCATGGGATCTTCCTCTTTCTTCATCTGCCTGAGACAGACTGTTCAAAGGAAAGGATTCAAAGGTTAATAGTACCATCATAAAGGGAGTAGTCCACAGTCAACGTCATCTCCTACATGACTTGGTCTCTGAACAAATCAAATGAAAAAAATAATCTATTTTGATTAGGCAAGCTCACAGGGTTATGAAACAGAAAAAGTGATCAGAGGTTAGCAGGTAAGAGTTTATATGCACAATCTTAATTTTATGTCTTTTTATCAAGATCCCTGTTCTAAATTGAGTGTGGTGGCAGACACCTGTAGTCCCAGCACTTAGAGGCAGAGGCAGTGGATCTCTGAGTTTCAGGGCAGCCTGGTCTACAGAGTGAGTTCCAGGACAGCCAGAGCTTCATAGGGAGATTTTTTTTTTGTCTTGTTTTTTCGAGACAGGGTCTCTCTGTGTTAGCCTTGGCCATCCCGGACTCACATTGTAGACCAGGCTGGCCTTGAACTCACAGCAGTCTGCCTGCCTCTGCCTCCCGAGTGCTGGGATTAAAGGCGTGCGCCACCATGCCCGGCTATAGGGAGATTTTTAATAAAATAAATAAAATAAAAACAAATGAAAGACCCCTCTCCTGGAAATCACCCATCCATTTCAGGTCTAGCTTGACACACGAGAGAGCTCACAACTCAATACACAGAGGCTCATACAGGCCAGAGTCTGGATGCTCTGTGGTGATTCTGCCTCCACTGTGCAGAGCAGACTTTTTAGAGATTCCGGGGCAAACTGAGGTAGAAAGAGCAGCTAATGGGTCCATAAATAGTAAACAAATGGGGCCTTTAGACCAACACAGGAGAAGTATTTTTAATGCTACCCTGAGGTCTTCACATTCACTCCTGCAAAGTAAACAAAACTGGAACAATCTCTTCAGTAGAGAGTCACAGTTTATACGCTATGATTGACCCTAAGAAATGGCTCAGAAATGGTGCTCGCTCATAAATACTGGGTGCTCACTTCATTAATTTCTCAAAAGAGAAACACTTACAAAAAATAAAATAAAATAGAAGCAATTCAAGGTCCCCTCATTGGGAAGCAGTAAACAGGTGGCACAAGAAACCATTAGGTATAATTATTAAAAATTCACATCTTCAATAAACACATGGAAAAATTATTTTTAAAAATCCCATTGTATATAACCTTTCATTTGTGAATAACAGGAGATATGCTAGAATAAAAATACACTAAATTGTCTCAATTTTACGAGTGAAAGGAGAAATTTTCATTTTTGTATTTTATGTATTTTCTCCAGATTTCTATGTTCACATAGGATTTTTAGCAATTAAAATGTTATCAATGAGCAATTACTATGTGTAATGGCATGGAACTCATTAGTGGACAGAGAGGGAGCCCTAGCATAATGCTTATTTTAGAGGCACTTGGAGTCTAAGCTTCGGGGGTTGCTTTTTATGGTTTGTCAACATAAAGACAAAACAAAGTCCCCGCAGCTAACCCCCTAGCACAGTGTTTGCTGAAAAGAGCCAGTGCGAATAGGTGATAGTCGGCAGCTCCATTCCTAAACAGAGGAAGCCGCAGTTCCAGCTTGACATGAGTCAAATGCCAAGGGACCTCTCCTGTGCCCATCACTAAAGAGAGGGACGAAGCATGTCACGTGCCTGTCCTCACAGCCATTCAGGAGGATCACATGAGCCAGGACGTCAAGGCAGGAGGGAGGAGAAAAGGGAGACAGGACAGAGAGAAAGGGAGAAGGCGAGAGGACATTCCTTCTTATGCTGCCAAGTGACATTTCCAAGGACAAGATAAGAAACTGCACCCTGGGGCTCCCATATCTGGGTGGACACAAGAAAACTCTTTCAGCAGCTGCAAGGTTAAAATAAACTCCCTGAAAAATGGACAAAAAAATACAATTAAAAATTTTATCATGTTTAAATACTCCACAAAAGGAATTCTTTGACTATGTGGTACAGCATATATTTAATTACTTAATTGGACTTTTTTGTTATCACCTCGAAATCTGTAGGAGCAACTGAGTATATATATGATATATATCATAGATATGTTAATGTCATAAAGTTGTACGTATTTAATAAAATGCTATCTTTGGCTGGGTGGTAGTGGCACACACCGTTAATCCCAGCACTGAGGAGGCAGAGGCAGGTGGATCCCTGTGAGTTCGAGGCCAGCTTGGTCTACAATGTGAGTTCAGGACAGCCAAGGCTACACAGAGAAACCCTGTCTCAAAAAACAAAACATAAAAAAAAATGCAATCTTTGTTACAAAAAATAATATACTCCCATCTCCTCAGTTGCTGGCAGAAAAAAAAATGGTTTCTTTAAAAACACAGCACAGCATATAGCAGGAGTGGTGGCACACACCTTTGATCCCAGCACTCAGAGAGGCAGAACTCAGAAGGCAGAAGCCCGCAGATCACTGTGAGTTCGAAGCCAGCTTGGTTTACAAAGCAAGTTCAGGACAACCAAGGCTACATAGAGAAACCCTGTCTCAAAAAGCAAACAAACGAAAGTTTTAAAAACCCACAGCATACATTTAATTATTGGACTTTTTATGAAGAAAAAAAAGTTACCAAAGTCAATAGAAGAAAGTACAGATGTGGATATAAGTATAAATGTCATAGGCTTTTGAAACCTCAAAGCTCACCCAGTGACAAACTTTGTACTAGGCCACACCTCTTAATCCTTCCCAAACAGTTTCACCAACTGAGGACCAAGCATTCAACTATACGGGTCTCTGGAAGCTGTTCTCACTTTAACCATCACGTGTGTAATGTGAAATGAGGACTTTAGGGGTTCAGGGTTCAGGGTAGAGGTCATTGGTAGAGCACTTGCCCAACATGAGCGCTCCTCTGGCTTCTAAACCCAAGGGCAAAGCACAGTCAACAAGTCATTGATTGGCCTCGGACAGGCTTATCTTTTATGAGCGTGATGCTATACAAGTGTTTATTGGTAGAAGGTCTGACTGGGAGCCTCTGGTTGAAACTTAGCTGTTAGTGATTGTTCAAGATTTGGCTCATTGTCACAAAAATGCACATTGCTCCTTCATTAATATTCTAGGTTTATTTGTGAAGCTAACGCTGCAGTTAATGAAGAACTCAAAGCCCAAAGGGCCTTGGAGTAAACTATCTCTTGCTGGTCTGGGAACAGATTACAAATGGAAGGGAGGGCTTTGTCTATACACAGGCACTTTATAAAGACAATGCTAAAAAAAAAAATATGCCTGTCCAAAAGTTGGCATTTTATCAGCTATGAGAAAAGCATTGAGAAGCACCCACTTCCTAAGAAGCTGGCCTGCTGGGATTGGCCAAGATGTTAATAAAGAAGTTTACCTATTCCTATTTAATTTTGATGATTTTAATTTTTCTGCCTAATTTCTCTTTGAACTTCTAACACTATATTGAATCCAAACTTATCTTGATCTTGACTTTAAGAAAAATCTTTCCATCTTTCACCATTTTTGTGATTTTTTTTCTTGAACTTAAAAAACTAGACTTATTTAATTTTTATGTGTGCAAGTATTTTGTTTGAACCCAGGTCCTCTGGAACCACTGAGCCACCATCTTTCTGACACCAATTTTGCATAAATGGCCTCTACCATTTTGAAGATTTGTCTTCTTTTATGTTTTTCTTTCTTTCTTTTTTCTTCTTTCTTTCTTTCTTTCTTTTTTCAAGACAGGGTCTCTCTGTGTAGTCTTGACTGTCCTGGACTCTCTTTGTAGACCAGGCTGGCCTCGAACTCACAGCGATCTGCCTGCCTCTGCCTCCCAAGTGCTGCGATTAAAGGCGTGCACCACCACTGCCCAGCTCTTTTATGTTTTTCTTTACCATTTCATTTTTTATTGATAAAGTTCCTGGCTTTGTGTGGTAGCTCAGGCTTATAATGTGCAACAATCAGAAGTAGGAGGGTTTGAGAACTCAAGGCCAGCCTTGAGTTGCAGGGTATTTGATTACATTGTGAACCCTGAGCTTGTGAACTGGAAAAACTGTTTCTTGTTGTGGTGTGGTTCAGCCCTAGCACTCACCTTTAACCCAAAAGCTTTCTATACACAAGAGCTAAATAAAAGCAACCATAGGTCAAGAGGCTGAGCAAGCAGCCAGTTGACAGGGAGTGAGCATAAGAAAACACAGGAAGGAGGGACATGGAGTTGAGGGGTATTTAAGACAGCATGGAGGAGGAAGAGAAGAAAGTTTTTCCTTCTGGGATGTTGGCTGGGTAGGAAGGTCAGCTGGGTGCTTTCTCTGCCTCTCTGAGCTGGTAGGCTTTCACCCCAGCATCTGGCTCCTGGGTTGAATGTCCCCTTTCGTACCTCTTTAGCTCTTCTTGTTTCTCCTCTGACCTTCACTTCTCTTTGGGTTTTTGTTTGTTTGTTTGCTTTTTTGTTTTGTTTTGTTTTGTTTTTTAGTTTGTTTTTGGTTGTTTTTTTTTTCAAGACAGGGTTTCCTCTGTGTAGCCTTGGTTGGGCTGGACTCTCTTTGTAGACCAGGCTGGCCTCGAACTCACAGAGCTCCACCTGCCTCTGCCTCCTTAAGCTGCTTCTCCACATCTTTCCTGATGGTTAAGCCTCTGCCCTTTCCATGTTGTCTTATCTATTCCTCAGTCGTATCATCTTCCTCTGGGGTCTCCTTACTCTTTTCAAAGAGTATGTTTCTCTCTCTAAAGACTGTGAAATTAGGCATTTGAATTTTTTTAAAAAAAGATTTCTTTATTTTATTATGTATACAGTGTTCTGTCTGCACGTACACCTGCCGGCCAGAAGAGGGCATCAGATCTCACTATAGATGGTTATGAGCCACCATGTGGTTGCCGGGAATTAAACTCAGGACCTCTGGAAGAGCAGTCAGTGCTCTTAACCTCTGAGCCACCTCTCCAGCCCTTGAATTTTTTTTTTTTTTTAAGAAGGCTTCTATCTATTCTTTCCTTAGTGCCCCAAGTGTATTCTTTTCCGCTGTTGGTATGTGGACACCAACCGCTCCGTCAAAGCTAGTACTTGCTAAAGAATATGATGAGAGCTAGGAGGGGCATCTAAGGCGTCTAAGGTTCTAATCCCAACCTGACATCTTCAACACCTCTTAGACATACATGCACCAACTAGGATGATGTTGTTTTTGAGTTTGGTTTTGTGACTGGGTTTCTCTTTGTAGGCCTCTCTGGCTATCCTGGAACTCGCTCTGTAGACCAGGCTGGCCTTGTAGCAGGGATCCACCTGCCTCTGCTTCACAAGAGTGGGACTAAAGGTGTGCACCACCACCACCCAGCTGGAGAGGCTGTTGTAAGACACTGGTGGGGACTATAAATGGGTATAAACAAAGGTTTTTGTTGTTGTTGTTGTTGTTATCACCCAGAAATTTTGTAGGTGCAACTGAGTAGAGGAATAAAGATAGATATATATACATAGGTTAACTTTGGAAAAACTTGTATATTTTTAATAACTAATAAAATGCAATTTTTGTTACAAAAATAATATACTTCTATCTCCTTAGTTGCCAGCAGAAAAAAATTCAAGGGCAAGGGAAGTAGAGCTTAATTGTCTTAACTTTTGAGGGCTGAGTTTGTGCCTGTGTGCCCATTGCATGCCTGTGTGCCCACTGCATGCCTGTGTGCCTGTGTATGCCTGTGTGTGCCAATGTGTACCTGTTTGCCAGTGTGTGCCTGTGTGCCAGTGTGTACCTGTGTGCCAGCGTGTGCCTGTGTGCCAGTGTGTACCTGTGTGCCAGTGTGTACCTGTGTGCCAGTGTGTGCTTGTGTGCCAGTGTGTGCCAGTGTGCGCTTGTGTGTCCAGGGCTGTGTTCCTTCTTTGTGGCTCTGCTTCCATGTTCTAGGAAGTTGGGTGTGATTTGCTCAGGATCCATCTCTCTGTAGAAATATATTTGCTGCTTAGAAATTGATAACGAAGTTCAATTGTTAACCATCTAATATCGTATCAATTTTTTTTTAATTTTTTTAAATTAACTTTAATTTATGTGCGTTGGTGTAAGAGTGTCAGATCTTGGAGTTACAGATAGTTGTGAGCTGCTGTGTGGGCTGGGAATTGAACTCAGGACCTTTGGAAGAGCAGACAGTGCTCTTAACCACTGAGCCATCTCTCCAGCCCCCGTATCAACTTTTAAGATATTTGAATTTGTCTTGTCCTATACTGGTGTGTAGTGAGAGTTTTGGTTTCTTTAAAAACAGAACTGTTATGGAATATTTTTTTTTTTTTAGTCCCAGGTATGGGATAAAGGGCTGCTTCAGACCGTCCACAGCAGCAGACTATGATTTGCCTTGTGCTCTGGCAGGGGACTCTTGAGAAGGTATAAAAATGTGAGAGACCTGAGAGGGGCTGCTGCTGCACTTCTGCTGCCTGAACACCTCCTGACAGTGAAGAGCAGACTTGCCCCAAGGACCTTGATGTCCCTTATCAGCAGGAAGTCATCTAATAATAGCAATGCCCCCTTTTCCTTCTAACCTTTCTTGCCTACCTAGTGTTGGGGGGCTGGAAGGGATAAGGGTAGGCTGGTAGAAAAAGGGAGCTGATAAAGTAACCAAAAATCCATCTGCGCTGGTGTGAATCTGAGGACCTAAATTTTTGGGATTCTCTCTATAACATTTATTTATTAATTTATTATTTTTATTTTTTGGTTTTTCCCAGACAGGGTTTCTCTGTGTGGCCTTGATTGTCCTGGACTCACTTTGTAGACCAGGCTGGCCTTGAACTCACAGTGATCCACCTGCCTCTGTCTCCTGAATGCTGGAATTAAAGACATGCACCACCACATCTGGCTTTAACATTTATTTTTATAGTAACTGACAATTCAAACTTTGGGCCCCTATGATTTGTAAATTTATTAGCTAATGAAACTATGCATACAGAAAATGTACTTAACCCTTCAAATTTTTTATTTAGTATAATCTTAAGACATGGCCTCTGCTTTCTTTAGTATTGACTTTAACTCGGGGACTCACTTTCCTTTGGTTGTCAAAAAATTAGCTATGACAGTCCACAAGGACATTATGCCAACAGTTTGTTCTAGGGTTAAATAATTTGTGCTTTGTGCCTCTTTCATGAAGATCCTAACAAAAGTTCCAGGGAGAGCTTCCAGGTCAGGTTTGGGTCACCTGTACAAGCTGCGGTAATCACTGCTCTGTCCTGAAGAGGCTCTGAGGTTGTGGTGGGGAGGGTAAGGGGGTGGGTCACCCTCAATAAATTAAGTATTTTTTTAACTGAAAAGAGAAGGCCTTCTAAAATGACCAGTTTGCTGTCTTTCCTGGGAAGTAGTTTGTGGAGAGAGCTATTCTAATCTTCAAGTGGTGATTTTACTGGTCCTCAGCTGGTTAAATCAATGAATATTCAATATTTAAAAGCTAGAAGGAAGAATGTTTTTCTTGGGAGTATAAATAATTCTAGTCCTTTATTTGGTTCTATAACAAGATCACTTTGTTGGAGCATTTGGTTGTGCTTTTTGTACTCAACAAAATGCTCTCAATTGCTGTGCTGGCAACTTGTCACCAATCCAAGTCATTTGGGAAGAATGAATTTCAATTGTCAAAATGTCCCCATCAGGTTAGCCTGTAGGCAAGCATATGGTTCATTTTCTTGCCTGATGACTGCTGTAGGGGGACCCAGCTCACTCTGGGCGGTGTCACCCCCTCCTGGGTGCTATAAAAAGGCAGGCTGAGCGAGCCATGAGGAGCAAGCCAGAAAGCAGCACCCCTCCATGGCCTCTGCATCAGTTTCTGCCTCCAGGTTCCTGCCCTGTTTGAGTTCCTGCCTTGACTCCCCTCACTGATGGACTGAGATGTGGAACTGTAAGTTGAAATAAACCCTTTGCTCCCAAGCTCCTTTTGGTCACAGTGTTTTATGACAGCAACAGAAGCCCTGAGACCGTTGATTTCTCCAAGGAAGAAAATATTCAAAAGATAGCGAAGAGTCAAACTTTCAGTGACTTTGCACAATAGAATCATGACACATTGTTTATTTTCTGAGACAAGGTCTAGTTACATAACCATGGCCACCCTGGAACTCTCTATGTAGACCAGGCTGACCTTGAACTCTTAGAGAGATTCACTTACCTCTGCCACCCGAGTGCTAGGATTAAAGGTGTGTGCCACCATTCCTGCTTATTCCTAAGAAACCTTCAGTCTTACTCTCAGGAAGAAAAGCAGCTTGTTGCCCTCAGATCAACTTGCCTTAGAGAATATGGAACCTTATTAGTTTGCACTAGAATTCTCCTACCTATACTGCTTAGTTCACGGCACAAGGCGTACCTCAGTTTATCTTATATAACTCAAGCCTACACAATGATGATTAACTTGAGAGTTTAAAATTGGTCACTCTCAGATCTGATAAAAAAAAAAAAAAAGAAAGATAACCAAGAATATTCCTGCAGTGAACTTCGAGCTAATTTAAACATTGCTACACAGTACTAGCTAGCTACTGACCTTCGGCCACTGGCTTGCTGTGCACAGGTGATTCTGGGTTGTGGGGAGGCTACAGATTTGTCTTCTAACATTAGACGCCTGCTCCTCTTACACTTTGTCGGCTGCAGCCCGCCAGCCTCAACCATGAAACCTCCAAACAGAACGTTGTGCTGCACTGGCTTGCTTTAGCAAGCAGGGGCCAAGCAGAGGTCATGGGTGGGATGGTCTTGCCAATTACCTTGCTTTGCCAAGAAGCGCCTCAGATAAGTCTCAACTCACAGGCTCTTGTGAAAGGCACCAAATTGAGAAAGCTAGCTAGACACTCCTGACAAAGGACACCGAGTGCCAAAAAGTCCTGGGATGGGAGGGTTCAGTGAACAGCAAGGAAGCCACTCTGGCTAAAACTCATTAAGTAGTTGTAAGTAATCCTACAAGAAGAGGTACATTCAGAGGCCAAGACATAGTGGGCTTCTCGAGGATGACGTGGGCTTTGAATTTTATTCTGTGTGACAGGAACCAGCTGGAGAGTTTTGCGTAGACTAATCGAGGTCTGAAACTATAAGTGACAGCTGGGTGAAGAACAGGAAATAGTAACACTTCGTGAGGTGTCCATTATAAGTCTAAGCAGAAAACAGCGTTTTGTTAAATGTGTCCTTTGGGAGTCCAGAGGAAAGGTTGGAGTTGAGAGCCTTCTCTGACCATTGCCCCTGGCATCAGATGAGTGACTGAGCAGAGGGGACTTAGTGAAAGCAAAGGAGGGAAACAGAAAATAAAGTTCCCAGACGACGGGAAGGAAAACTGTTCTGTTTGGTTTTCCAAGACAGGGTTCCTCTGTGTAGCCTTGGCTGTCCTGGACTCACTTTGTAGACCAGGCTGGCCGAACTCACGGCGATCCCCCTGCCCCTGCCTCCCGATGACCACAACTGCTGAGCAGCCCCCAGACGGGTCCAGACGCCCATCATTACCTAATTAGTCCGGAGAGGAAATTTGGGGAAACCTGGCTGGTGTGGGTTCTCTCTGGAGGAGTTCTGCCTGACAAGGGAACAGAAAAATTGGACGGGACGCAGTAGAATGGGGGGGGGGGGGGGGACAAAGCTTGCTTGTGTGAGCTGGATCCACCTCCTTCCCGCGTCACTCCGGCGGAGCTTCCGGGCTTGCCTCGCACCCCCGCCCCCCGCCCCCCCACTCCTCCAGCAACTTCGTCTCTGAGGCGCCACAGGCTACGGGGGCCGCTTCCAGCTTGGCGAGCATCCTGGGACCTCAGTTCCTCCTCCTAGAGGACCCCGACTCTTCCGCACCTCCCGAGGCCAATAGACGCATCCTCACACCCAGTGGCCGCGGACAGCAATCCAGAGGTTCTGACAGCGGCTAGGGGCGTGGCCTCTCAGTCACGTGCGGAAGCCCGGCCAATAGGTGCGCACCGCGTCGTTGGCGGCCGAGCAGTGGGGTTTGGTCCGCAGGCGTCCGGGTCTGTGCCAGTAAGCGAGTGGGACCTGGGAACCAAAGGTAGCAGCTCGCTGTAGCGCCTGCCCGGAGCAACACGTCGCCAGGACTGTGTCGCCGCCGCACCTGCCCCGCTCGCTGTTCTCTCCTCAGTCCCCGCCATGCAGCGACAGGTCCAGCGGCTTCGCCAGGCGTTCCGGTCCGGCCGATCGAGACCGCTGCGTTTCCGACTGCAGCAGCTCGAGGCCCTGCGGAGGATGGTGCAGGAGCGCGAGAAGGACATCTTGGCAGCCATCGCCGCGGACCTGAGCAAGGTGAGCGTCCGTGGGGTGGGAGGGGCCCGGGTGGGAGGGGCCCGGTGCGCTCTCTTATTCCTGCCGTGTAGCAGGTTGTTGGGTTTTGTTTATCCAGCAGTAAAGAGGAAGCCGAGTGACTCAGGACTCTGGACTCTCTAGCCCTGCTCAGAGCCCAAAGGGTCGTATTTACACTCACACTGAAGTGTATGCTTTATCTGGCGCCCGCAGTTTCTCTTCTGCGAATGCTCTCTGTAGCCTTGCCAGTTCCTACTGCATTTATAGTTGCTTTCCTTACATAGTACAGTTAACTCTTGGGATAGTCTGGGTGTCAGTAGTTTGTCCATTTGGTAGATTTTAGATATTTCACTTCCTGTCTTATTTCATAGCTTTTTAATTTTTTGTTGTTGTTGTTGTTGGCAGTGTCGTTATTATTATTTTAAAATAATCTTCAACACTCTAGTTTTCCTTCATGACTTTGTGTATCACTAATCATACATATCCTAAAACTCTGGTACACTGACAATCACCCCAGGGGACCTGTTAAAATTCAAATCTTGATTCAGTCTGTCTGAGACAGTGAGATTTCTAATGAGGTCCCAGGTGAAGCAAGCTTTGAAGTATAACTATATTCTCCTGTACTCTCCAGTAATACTGTTTTTCCTTTCTATCTGTATTCCAGGCATAGTCAGACCTTTATTTTCAGATTTACAATCCTCCCTTCCCCAATCAAAAGATTATTCAAAAAGTGGTAATAGTAGTTGTAGTGGGAGCTACAAACCTTCCTTCGGAGTACTTTTGATAAAGAGGTCCAGTGATAGTTCGTAAACAAGATGAGATAATGAATATCAAAACCCCGTGAGTCATCCGTTCTTCAAGCATCTGTGTATGTTTGCTCATATACAAATACAGGGCTCCTGAAGAGATACAGTAAGTCCAGAATTTTAAACCCGGCTGCAAAATAGAACATATGCAGATATAAAGGTGAATATGATTCTAAACCAGTGCGTTAAGGATGAAGTATCAAGATACAGCTCAAAATCAAAGTTGCCATGGTGCCTAAATTGTGACTGAGGCAGGCTGTGTTTAGTCAGGGAAGTGTTGCTCAAAGAGGTCAGTTTAACCCTACTGTAAAAAGGTGTTTATCAGCAGTGAGGCATCTAGAGATGCTGACAGTGTTAGAGAGGGAGAGCCAGCATGAGCATCCAAGTTGGAGAGAACTTAGAGGTTAAAAAAAAAAAAATCTGATGACAAACCAGGGCGGGTCTGATAATGCTGCTTGTCACAGCAGGTGTAGTTGGTCTGAGCTCTGTGACACCCTAAGTCAGTGGTTCTCACCCTTCCTAATGCTGCTACCCCTAATGTAGTTCCTCATGTTGGGGTGATCCCCAACCATAAAAATTATTTGCATTGCTACTCCATAATTGTAATTTTGTTACTGTTGCAAATCATACTGTGAATACCTGATATGCAGCATATCTGATATGGGGGCCCCATAGGGGTCTCAAGCCACAGGTTGAGAACCATTCTCCTGAGCCAAGTGTATTGTACTCTTTGTGTAAGACAAACTGATTTTTTTTTTCCCCAGAGTGAACTCAATGCATACAGTCATGAAGTCATCACCATCCTTGGGGAAATTGATTTTATGCTGGGCAATCTTCCTGAATTGACTTCCCCTAAACCAGCTAAGAAGAACCTGCTTACCATGCTGGATGACGCCTATGTTCAGGCAGAGCCTCTGGGAGTCGTACTGATTATCGGAGCTTGGAACTACCCTTTTGTACTTACCATGCAGCCGCTGGTGGGAGCCATCGCTGCAGGTCTGGTGCCAGCTGGGTCTTTAACACCTTCCTAGAGGGTCATATTTTGTCATAGTGGTTGGAAGTTAAGGACAGCGTCTAGTTAAATACATGTACTTGAGTGGTCTGCCTTGGTTGATGCCAGCAGTTTATTGAGGATTCATATGTGTACGTTCATTTCTGAATGCTGCTGAGAAGTTGGAGTTTTCCCTGGCCACCGGAGTACCTAGGGGATGGCTCTATGAGAGTCAGAGGCACCTGAGTCAGCCGCCCCAAGATTTTAGAGTCAGGCATCCATATTCTCCTGTGGCTTTAGTTGCTGGCTCTGCCTTCAGACAAACCATTTGGTTTCGTCTGACCAGCTTCTTTATTCAAATAAAGGTATCGGGTGTAATGGGAGCTAACTGTACGGCAAATCCCAACAGATTGATTTCTTGCTTTGGAAGCTGCAAGCCAGCAGCTTATGCTGGCATAGCCTGTTTGCTCAGTGGGTCTAGGGCAGAGAGGAAACATCAAGGGCAGAACTGCAAAGAAAGAGAGAGAAATCTGGGGGGAGGGGGGAGGTGAGAGGCTGGCGGAGCCTGTTGTCAGTAACCCAGAGATGCCGAGAACTAACGGGTCAGTGCTTGGGATGGAAAACATGAAGAGAGAGAGGGCATGAGCTGCGAGGTAGGACAGATTTAAGAGCTGCAGGGATAAGTGACACTTAGTTTGTCCCCTACAGGAGTGTCATTTTGGTAGTTATTAAAGTTACTTACTGGGTGATTTTTCTGCTGTTTACTTCCTTAGGAAATGCTGCCATTGTTAAGCCTTCAGAACTAAGTGAGAACACTGCCAGGATCTTGGCTCAACTCCTCCCTCAGTATTTAGACCAGGTAAGAACGTCTTGACCATCCTCAGCACATCTGCTTGTGTGCAAAACACAGACTTGACCCTTCTGTCAGCGGATGTCACTGCTGGCTGGGGATTGGTGCAGTTTCCCTTAGTCGCCAACCATTGGGTCAATAAAGGAACCAACACAGGTTCTAAACCACACTGTATAATGACCCAGTGGCTGTGCTTATGCAGTGTATTTTGGCCTGTGGCTTTATCCGTATCTCTTTCTACCATTTGGCACTTCAGAGGGTACCATTTCAGATATCAATTAGTGAAGTAGTTAATGAGAAGCTAGCATGTTTTTGTCACCATCTTTTCTTTTCTTTTTTTTTTTTTTTTTTAACAGAACATCATAGTGTACATGAGTACTGATGTTTTGGTTTTTTCCCCCGCCACCGCCGACCGAGTACTTCTGCTTTTTAAAGGCATGTCTGTGGCCTGGAAGAAGGTAGCGTGCAGGCACTAAGACCATCGAAGGCTGACTGGCAAAAGTGGTACCCTAGCTTTTGGGTAGGGCATCAGATTCAGAAGTTCTTACGCTCTCTAGAGAGGAAGTCGGTTTCTTCATGACTGCTGGGTTCCACAGACAGTTTTGCAGGGAGATTATTCACTCATTTAGCTTTCATCACAAGGCAACTTTAAAACGCTGTTTGTTTACGTTTATTGATTTGTAATTTCCCTGAGACCGACTTTGGCTCTTAGTCCTTTTGTTCTCCTTATTGCTTTACCACTGTTGTTGTAGCTCACAGAGAGGTTTGCCTCTATAGCTCAGTTATCCAATCGGAAGGAGGAAATGGAAGATAGTGAGGTGTCGTGGACCAAGTAGGACTTGGACCAGAAGATAGAGGACTTAGGGCTCGATTTGCTCCTTCAGTGGTTGACTTTCCAAATGGGGAGGCTGATAATGTGCCTGCTTCAGATAACTGGCGGGTCAGTTTACCTACGGATTAAGGCTCATAAAAATTAAACTTAAGGTACATTAGTCAGCTGAACTGTAAAATGATAAACAGTAAAATAATAAAAAAAGAAGAAGAATTGATTAGCCTTCTAATGAGCGAGAGATCGAATGAGACCCGGAGGCTGACAAGCCAGCTCATCCGTCTTACAGCGTAGACACGTTCATACGTCTCCTCATGTTTTCCTGGCCGTTGTTCTCAGTCATTACTTTTTTCCCCCATGCTGTTATCACTCAAAGTATTTTCTCTCAAAGTTAGCTAGATTGTAGCTAAATGTAGCATAGAGTGTGCAATGGCTGTTGTACAAATGTTGTGGGACTTCCCTCTGTGACAAGTTCAGAGATTGCATAGGGTTTAGCAGCTTGTCTGGAATCACAGATGCTTGTGAGCCTAGCTTCAGTCCAGATCTACTTCAGAACCAAGTGCCTCCACTACGATGCTCTGTGCCCTGTTCTTCAGCAGATATGGACTTACCTCGGGCTTAGCCCGCTTTACCTGGTGTTGTGTAGAGAAAGAGCATTGGGATTGAGTCAGGCACCTGCAGGGCTGGAGATGCTTCAGGAGTTGGAACGCTGGCCTGATGTGTACACGGCTCTGGGTGCTCCCCAGCACTGGGCAAAACAGAGCAAAACAGCAGCAGACATCGCTCACAATGCCCTGCCTTCACTCTCCACATTCCCCATCGAGTCAGTTCCCTATCATCTGTGCTTTCATTGCCAAGCTCATGGAGGAAATACTGGCCTCTCTGTCTTGTGTAGGTTGTTGGTTCCCGTGTGTCCTCCGTGTGTCCTCTATCACCTCCCTCATCTGTCCCTCTCAGGACATGATTTTGATCTTCTGCTTTTGCTGAGTTGTGCTGAAAAAGCTGCTGACGTGAGGCAATAAGACTAATTTGACAAAGCACGGGTCTGTTTCTCTCTCTTTGAGGACCTGTATGCGGTCGTGAATGGCGGTGTTGCAGAAACCACAGAGCTTCTGAAGCAGCGGTTCGATCACATTCTCTATACAGGAAACACTGCAGTGGGAAAAATTGTCATGGAAGCTGCTGCCAAGCATCTGACCCCTGTGACCCTGGAACTTGGGGGTAAAAGCCCATGTTACATTGACAAAGACTGTGACCTGGACATTGCTTGCAGGTAAGACTTTGTTCCCAGCAGGTAGACTTTTTGCTAATAGCATGTTTTCCTTTATGCTTGGCTCACGGCTTATGACTCACGGTTCATCAGACTTCAGTGGTTGGTGTGTGTGCTCAGGGGTCACTGGAGCCCCTCAAACTGTACTGCTGGAGTAGGGAGCCACACAGAGCTCCTGCTAGCATGTTGCTTTCCTTAGGAAGTTTGAAAATATTCTTATGGATAAACCTGGCAAAACGTTTGGCCCAGGGTTGTTGTTTTCTTCCACTCCAGTGTTAGGGTAGAATCTGGAAGGTCTGTGCTTTGCATTAAGCTACACCCTGGCCTGTGGCAAGAAAGTCAAATGTTCTGCTGGCTGATGAAATAGATAACCCAAAGAGTTGTCAGACGCTTTGTCACAGCAACGTGTAAAGTAACTAATACACTGGAAAACATTAAAACATAAGACAAAACAAATAACACTGAAAAGATGACTGAATTGTATACGTATCCTGTTTTCGGTTTTGTTTTGTTTTTTTTTTTCTCCTCAGACGCATAACTTGGGGAAAGTACATGAATTGTGGCCAGACCTGTATTGCTCCTGACTACATCCTGTGCGAAGCCTCCCTCCAGGATCAAGTCGTCCAGAAGGTTAAGGAAACAGTGAAGGTCTGTCTTCAGCTTTCTCCTCCCACTGATTGCAGTTGAGGCATACATTTAAAAGTCATAAATGTTGTGGGTTTAAGAGAAAGTTTCCATATTGCTTGGAGAGAGCCCTGGGCATCATGACTCTCGCTGATGAAGGCTGTCACGTGTGTAGAGGGCCAGGTGGTCAGTAGTTTAAAGGAAGGAAGTGAATGTCTACTTAAGGTGTACCCTGTGGAGCAGTGGTTCTCAGCCGTCCTAGTGCTGTGACCCTTTAATATAACTCCTCATGGTGTGGAGCCCCACACACACACCCTAAAAATATTTTTGATTTCTACTTCATAATTAATTTTGCTACTATTAGGAATCATATAAATATCTGATATATCGGATGTCTGATAGACCACCTATGCGAAAGGGTCATGACCCACAGGTTGAGAAACTGCTGCTGTGGAGGGTTATCTATCTTTTAGGGTATATAAAGGAACTAATGAAGACTCTGCTCTGGTAACTAAGCTAAACTTTGAAGGAGGTGTAGGGTTTTCGTTGTTAGAGAGTGTCTGACAGGCGTACTGGGTTCAGGTGGTACGGAGAGTCCTAGCCACCCTGCTGAGATGAGCTTTAGTTAATTGAGCACCAGAAAGGATGGAGAGTACCAAAGAGAACTGTACGAAGAGGGAGGGAAAACGCTAGAACAGGAAGTTTGGAGAGACAGGGAAGGTAAGAGTGGGATTAGCGGTGAGACTGGGGGTCCAGACAAGGAAACACGAAAGCCATCTGGATCCGGGGAGTGTGAGTACAGGAGGGGGTCAAGGGAGTGTGAGTACAGGAGGGGGTCAAGGGAGTGTGAGTACAGGAGGGGGTCAAGGGAGTGTGAGTACAGGAGGGGGTCAAGGGAGTGTGAGTACAGGAGGGGGTCAAGGGAGTGTGAGTACAGGAGGGGGTCAAGGGAGTGTGAGTACAGGAGGGGGTCAAGGGAGTGTGAGTACAGGAGGGGGTCAAGGGAGTGTGAGTCCAGGAGGGGGTCAAGGGAGTGTGAGTACAGGAGGGGGTCAAGGGAGTGTGAGTACAGGAGGGGGTCAAGGTCCCCCTTGTGGTTCTATGTGGTTCAATGAGCCTGACAGTCCGGCTGTGTTGTGGCCTTGAACTTGAACAAAATGTGCATTACACGTCAGTCGTTTTGTGTTTGTTTTATATGATAAATATTGGTTGTCCTTGTTGAGGATGTTTTTCTTAGTAATTTAGGAAGGCTGTGTCTTGATGCATTGGGTGCTTTGACTGGCGTCAGTCTAGAGAAGACAGAATCAACATAACAAACTTCTTTGGTAAAGACTAGATGAGTGGAAACAGCTAGGGTCGAACACCGAAGAGTCTCTGCAGCAACTGCCCAGCTTACTTCTGGGAGAGAGCAGCTGATGGGCAGACAAGTGGCCTCTTCCCTGACAGCTGGTCCACTCCCACCAGAAAGGGCTGTGAGGAGACCAGGAGATCTGTAGGAATCTGAAACTGGAAAAGTAAAGGCAGAAGAGGTGTGTGTGTGTGTGTGTGTGCGTGTGCATGCATGCGTCTGTCTTGAGTGTCTGCCTTATTTGTTCATCATTGACTTGTGTAAAAGCTCGCTGTTAGCACTACTGTACTAGCAGTAAATTATCTAAGGAGGGCTGTGGGATTCAATGAGGAGATACACCAGGTCTTTTTTTAGACACCAGCAGATTTTGAGCTTATTGAAGAAATGGAAGTAGGGTTTTGTCACAGTTAAGTAACTCCTGCTATTTTTAATAGGACTTCTATGGAGAAAATGTAAAAGAGTCTCCTGATTATGAAAGGATCATCAATCTTCGTCACTTTAAGAGGCTACAAAGTTTGCTTGAAGGACAGAAAATAGCCTTTGGTGGGGAGACTGATGAGGCTACACGCTACATAGGTAAAGGAAATTGGCTTTTTCCTGTGGCATTTTACTAATATTTACTGATCCTCTATCCTACATAAACTGTACATGTTGCTTTTCACTGTACTTCTTAAAAAAAATGTATGTACACACCTTTAAGAGTATGTTGTTACTCTCATTTTCTTGTATTTTCATATATATTACTTTTCATGAGAAGCAGAAGGGGATTTTGCATAATAATCTGCATTCGTGGATGAGAAAGTAGCTCATAATCCCACAGCGGAATAACAGCAAGCACTTCCCGAGTTGAGGCTTTGATCTGCTGTGCTTGACCTTTGCTGATCACACTCTTTGTGTATTTGCTTTTTGCCATGAATATGTATTACTTTGAATTTCTTCTTATGTGGAACCTAAGGCCCCATACATGCTAGGCAAGTACTCTACCCCTGAGCTGTGTCCCTAGCCCTTGTTACACTGATATTATTTGCTTATCTGAATTTTTCATTCTGTGTGTGTGCACACGCACGCACATATGCATATAGGTGCCATAGTCTCCTAATTTTCCATTGCTGTGACATAGCACCACAACTAAAGCAGCCTGAGGAGAAAAGGGTTTATTTTACCTTCTGACTCTTAGCTCGTAGTCCTTCACCGAGGGAAGACAGGGCAGGTACTCAAGACAGGAACCTGGAGCAGGAACTGAGGCAGGGGCTGTAAAGAAGTGCTGCTTGCTGGCTTGCTCCTCATGGTGTGCTCAGCCTGCTTTCTTATACAACCCGAGGCCATCTGCTGGGGGTTGGCACCACCCAGAGTAATCTGGGCCCTCCCACGCCAATCATTAGCCAAGAACATGCTCCATAGGCTTGCCTACAGGTCAGCCTGGGAGGGACATCTCAGATGGCGGCTCCCTTTTCTTAAATGACTCTACTTTGTGTTAAATGTAAATAACACAATAAGTAAGTAATAAAATGAGCACTATTAACCACACACACTGTCTTTCTCTTCCTCTTTGTCTCTCTATTTATTAAGCCGTAACCTTTCCCTCCTGGTTTATCCCCGTGATCTCATATTAATATCAGCATTACAATATCAGATGTTCCAACTTTGCTTTATTTTATTTTATTTTTATGTCCATTAATGTTTTGCCTGCACGTATGTCAGTGTGAGGGTGTCAGATCTTGGAGTTACAGACAGTTGTGAACTGCCATGTGGGTGCTGGGAATTAAATTCAGGTCCTTTGGAAGAGCAGTCAGTGCTCTTAACTGCTGAGCCATCTCTCCAGCACCAAGATGTTCCAACTTTTAAACATCCCATGGTTTTTAAAAATTCAAACACTTTACATTCATTCTCATTAGATATCCAGAGTTTCTCTGAAACTCCAAAGTGTTTCTGAAATAGCAAAATTTTCCCCAGAATACCCAAGGTCTCATAACTGTGGATTGCTGTAAAATCAAAATAAGTTACATACTTTCTACTCCAGGAAGGAAGAACCAGGCACAGTTACAATCAAGTCAAAGCAAAACCAAAGTCCCACAGTGTGAAGCTCAGGGTCAGACTTCTGGGACTCACGCACAATCCTCAGGGCTCCAGAGGCCGTAGACAGCCCCACTTCTCCAGCTCTGCCATGCACAGCACAACCTGGCCCATCTCACAGGATCAGGCCGGTCCATCCACAGCCGCTGCTGTGCTTGCCTGCCATCCCATAGTACTGACATCTCCAAAATGCGGGGGCCTCTGCTGCAACGGGGCTGCACCTTCACCTGAAGACTCTACTGGCCTCTTTAGAGACTCTGACCCTGCATATGGAGCCAAGCCTCAGCTTTTCTCCATGACCCCTTTAATCCTGGAGCTTCCACTGCCTCTCAAGGTTCCAAGCCTCAGCTGCTCCCCATGGGCCTGTCATGGCTTCAGATCCTTACTACCTGGGAGTCTCTTACACGTTACCAAGTTCAGCGGCCATCACAAGGTACAGCCTTGGCCACCTTTAGAAACGTTTCCTAGAAGATTTCACCTCACTGATGCTGGGTCTCTTCTTAATCTTAGCTGGTTCTTCAGCCCCAACTCGTCAGAACCACAGAATTTCATTCAATATATTGAATGGCCTGGCTGTTTATTCTCTGTAAGGGACTGTCAAAACTTGTCTCTGAAACTTCTCTAGCCAGGCAGGCCTCCATCCTCTGCACTGCTCTTAGAATTGTCTTCCAAGTTCACACGTTAGCTCATTAAGCTTTGTGCGTTCAGTGGCTTTTCCAGCCCAAACTCCTTCCACAGTTCTCCAAAAACAGACCTCCCAGTCTGTCATTGCAATATCCTCTGATCCTGGAACTAATTTTATCTTAGTTAAATTTCTGTTGCTGAGATAAAACATCACCATAAGCAAGTTGAAGAGGAAAGAGTTTATTTCTTTTATTATTCTTGGGTCATCCTCCGTTACCGAGGGAAGGGAAGGCAGGAGCCTGGACACAGGAACTTAAGCAGAGGCCATGAAGGACCCCCTGCTCACTGGCTTGCTCCTCATGGCTTTCTTAAACATCCTGGGATGACCTGCCCAAAGTCATCCTGTGTTCTGGGCCCCACTGTGTGCTGTCCTCTTCTCAGATAACTCAAGGTAACACAAAAGCTAACTAGCGTTCATGGCACACATATGGAAGTCAGGCACCTGAGGGAGGCAGTTCTTTCCTTCCGTGTGGGCTCCAGGCATATAAGTCAAATAGTTAGGCTCAGTGGTGAGGCCCTTTACCTGTTGAACTATGTTGTCAGCTCTTTGATTTTTAAATAAAAATTTCCCAAAATACCACATAAAATGGTGGAAGAAATGCAAGCACATTTGGTGAGCAAAGAAGCTGACCCCAGATTAATTTAATTATCCTTTCTTATTGGCTGCTTTAAAAAACTTCAAAAAGTATACATATAATAAGAAACTTACAGAGAATCTCCTGGGTTGGATGGGTGAATGGTTGGTAATACCATAAAAAACAAAACATTTTTCACCTTGCTGACCTTCCCGTCCCCTAGGTGGCGTGTGGCCCACTTCCAGGTCAATCGATGACAAAAGGAGGAACTGTTGAGATTAGCTTGGTGTAAATTAGGACTTCTCCCTGAATGCAACAGAAGATTCAGAAGGCAGACAAGGGTGCGGAGGAGGTTTCTGTGAATCCAAGCTAGGTCTGCCATATTGTCAGCAGACAGCCAGTAGGAGTGGTCCGAGGGCTCCCAGTGGGTGGCTGACCCAGTGAAATCAAGAGAGAATGAGAGTTTTGCTCTTTTTGTCTTCAACGTGACTGTTCATGTTATTTTATTTGTTTGTTTATTTTAAATTTTATTTTTTAGCCCCGACCATACTTACTGATGTTGATCCTAATTCCAAGGTGATGCAAGAAGAGATTTTTGGACCAATTCTTCCAATAGTGTCTGTGAAAAATGTAGATGACGCCATAGACTTCATAAATGACCGTGAAAAGCCCCTGGCGCTCTACATATTTTCTCGTAACAACAAGGTAAGCTTTCTTTTTTTTTTTTTTTGGTTTTTTTTTTTTTTTTTTTTGGTTTTTCAAGACAGGGTCTCGCTGTGTTAGCCTTGGCTGTCCTGGACTCACTCTGTAGACCAGGCTGGCCTCGAACTCACAGAGATCTGCCTGCTTCTGCCTCCCGAGTACTGTGTGCTACCACGCCTGGCCTAAGGTAAGCTTTCTAGAGAATAACTCACTCTAAGAATCAGATTTCCCTCTTGCTATAAAACATAGATGGCTTATTTGTATACCAAAGTTGACTGAGTGATGTGCTCCTAGCTTGCTGTCTTAGGTGGTAAAGCCTTGGGTTATCACTGGACCCTTTCCCTTACTCTCTAGGCTTAGAGCTGAGTACAGAGGGGTGAATGCCACAAGCTTTTGAATAACAAACACTTCCTGAATAGCTAGAGAGCTTAGATGTACCAGCTTGGAGTGCTTTTTGTGGATCACCACTCAGAGAGGGCTGGGGAAGTCAAAGTCCTGGCAGCATCATATAAGTGAGACCTTGGGCTTCCAGTTCCCAAAGGAGGGCAGCACTGTCTCACCCAGCAAGTAGCTCTGCCTCTTCCCATGTGGCTGTCACTCATGTCACTAAGTGATAGGCTGCTGTCAGCAGATGGTGCTTCCATGTGGACTGGTAGGTCCAGGATCCTTCTAGGAAAATGGAAAAAGAGAAAGGGGAAGAAGGGACCAGTTGGTGTGAGGAGCTCGCTGGCAGGTGCCACACGCAGTCTCTGATGGCAAGGTGCTGTAGTGATGACATGGTAGCTTCAGGAGCTGGCAGTGCTGGTGACGTTATTGCTGCAGGTACTTGAAATAAGTGTGCGGGGTTCAGAAAGGTACGCTAGCAGCATGCAGCTGGGTGGAGAGCTCTTCCTCTGGTCACTAGGAAGTCCCATCTGAAAGCCACCATGAATTCTCAAGGCTTACTAGTATCTAAGTGAAATGGTGTTTAGTAGTTCAGTATCACTGAGGCTTTTTTGATCTTAGGCCAACTAACTAGTCCTTCAGAAATACTGCAAGTCTAAAGTCTTGCACTTCATACCTGTTAATCATATAATTTAGGTCAGGGATTGAGATATAGTGATTTTAATATACTATTTCTATTGCTCTTTGAGGATTTCATGAATGCATGCACTGTATTCTGATCACGTTCATTCCCTAACTCCTTTGTGCACTTGCTCATCCACTGGAGTATGGTGGAGACACTAGGGTGCATACCTGTAAGGACTGGCTCTCCTCTCCCAGAAGCTGTCAAATTGTCCTATCTCTTCAGCCATGGTAGGGGCTCAGGAGTCCCTGCCTGCTCCCTGCTGGAATATTGACTGGCCTGGTCTTTCCTGCTGAGCACAGCTGCTGTGAGATCAGAACAGTGTCTTTTCTGTCAGACTGTGACTTTGCTCCTCCATATCCTCTGCCTCTTACCATCTTTTCGCTTTTTCCTTGATAATACTCAACCTATGAGGGGAGGAGTGTGATATAAATGTCTCATTTGAGTCTGAGCACGCTATAGACACTTAGTCTCTTGACTTTGGCCAGTTGAGAGTTTCTATGTTAACTGCTATCCACTGCACAAAGAAACCTCTCTGATGAGCTCTGAGAAGAGTACCAGTCTATGGACATAGAAATGCAAATTTACAGGGTAGTTTGACACTAAGTCCACTTAGCGAAATACTAGTAGTAGCTTTATCATGAGGGCCAATGAGCTCTGCAGGCAGGAACTCTTGATTTATAGTGCCAGGCGTGTTTCCTCCTGTGGAGTGGGAAGTTAAATCCAAGTAGAAAGTGCTGTTACCCCATAAGATTCCTGCCACTGTTGCGCCCACAAGCATAGCTTGCCAAACTGCTCGTCACTGTAGTTCACAGGATTTACATCTGCATGAGACTCCTCAGGCCCCCACCCCACAGCCTTCGGGCAGAGCACATCTCAGTACTGTGAAAGCTGTTAGCAGGGCAGATGCCTTCCAGTCAGCGTCAACTTGAGAGAAGTAATCATTTCTAAGCTGCCCCTGTCGGTGCTGTTTTGGAGTATGATGTTGATGATGATCAAGTAAACAGGCCCAGAGGCTAGGGCCGCCCTGCTTTACCTCAGATCAGTGTGCTGGCACCAAAAGCGCTTAAGACTCAGGTGTTTGTTTGTTTGTTTTGTTTTGTTTTGTTTTGTTTTTTTAAGGCACTGTCTGTGTTTCCTTTCAAGTGCTGAGATGCAGGTATGACCTGCCTACCACCTAGCTTGACTGCAGAATTTTTTCAGAATTTGGAATATTTGCCTATAAATTATGAGTTATCTTAGAGATGGGACCCAAGTTTAAGCACAGGTTCCTTCTGTGTTTTGTGAGACAATATACACATGACCTAAAGATAAATTTATACAGTATTTTTAGTAACTTTTGGCATGAATCTTGTGTCTCCCCAAACTTAGTTCATACCAGTACATAAAGCCAGTATACATGTCCTTAGAGCCTACAGTGAGTGCAATCCACCCATGGGAGTGACAGGACGTTAGGACTGACCTGGGTGCCTTTGTCTGTTCCTCAGCTCATCAAACGGGTGATTGATGAAACGTCCAGTGGTGGAGTCACAGGCAATGATGTCATCATGCACTTCACTGTCAATTCTCTGCCCTTTGGAGGTGTGGGTAAGTGTGGCCATCTTCCTTATAGTTCTGTTGCTCTGGTGAGACACCATGACCAGGACAACTTAAAAGAGCAAGCATTTGCTTATGGAGACTTGCTTACAGTTTCGGAGGGTAAGTCCATCATCGCTGTGGCAGCGAGCATGGAGGCAGACAGGGAGGCAGAGCTGGAGCAGTGGCTGAGAGCTCACACCCGATCTGTAAGTTGCAGGCAAAGAGACTCAGACTCGACCTGGAGTGGGCTGCTGAACCCTCAAAGCCCACCCCCAGTGGTACACCTCCAAGAAGACCACACTCACTTCAGCAAGGCCGTGCCCCCTAGTCCTCCCCCAAATAGTTCTACTGACGGAGGACCAAACATTCAGACGTAGGAGCCGGTGGGGGCCATGCCCCCCAAATCATCACAGTGACCTTCTTCTGAATAGAAATGTGCCAGGAGCATTTGCCTGGATTTCTTGTACAGGCTGTGAAAGTGGAGTGGTGTTTATTCTGCAGGTCCTGTGAACCTGGCCTCCTCTAAGAACCCTCCAGCCACCCAGCTCATAGTAATCTCCTGATTGCCTGCCCAATACCATTGTCCTCGGTAGCACGGACCACAGCTGTGGTTACTTTCTTCACTTGCTTACTTTTTTTTTTTTTTAGGAGACTTAAGGACCAAGAATCAGGTTTCAAATTCATTAATAAAATCTCTCTTTTCAGATGAGGTACAGTGAGAGAAAGGTTAGAACACAAAATCCTTGGTGTTGTAGAGGAAG
Source organism: Acomys minous (assembly GCF_964271855.1). Lineage (NCBI taxonomy): Eukaryota > Metazoa > Chordata > Mammalia > Rodentia > Muridae > Acomys > Acomys minous. Next base: position 10,594,039 of record NC_140498.1, read on the forward strand.
GTAATCAGTGCTGCCTGCCCTGGCTCCCCAAGCCTCTGTGGGGAGGGCAGCCTTTCCTTGTGTGTTGCTTTATCTGAGGAGCGTGAGAATCCCCTGTTCTCTAGAGGATGGGCAAAAGGCATTTTGTTCTTGGGGAAGCATTGGACCCAGTCTGGTCCTTCCTAGCATGGGCGTGGTTTTAGCTGGCCCCTCTTCTGCCCGCCCTCAGGCTTGCTCTCTGATTTCATTGTCTTTTCAGTGAGTTAGTCTTGCTTTCTGAATGACTCCCTCCATCAAAACCCTACTAAACCAGCTGTGGTTTGGCTGCAGTCAACTGTCCCCTGCCTTCCAGTCAGCCTGCCTTCCGTCATTGTGCCCTACATGCCATTGCCACTGGGTAGGACATTGCACACCTGCCAGTCTGTTGCATGCATTGTGAATTATGTGAGTGTGGCTTCTGGGAAAGCAGACATTTTTACTAGCTTACTCATACCTAGTTGTATAACCTTGTTACCCTGTTTTGGGTTGCTCTCCGAGGACTTAGGAGACACAAGTGAGAAAAGCCATGGATAAATAAGGTCGTGTGGACTGATGGGAAAACTACACATACAGCATTTAGCATTTTACTAATCTGGGTTGGCATTTTAGCTTCCTCCTTTAGCAGCTGTATGACCTTAGGCAGATCAACTGGTTCTGTAAACTCCTTTTTCCTGTCTGGAAACTGGGTTGGAGGTCAGACTGCTCCAGGGCTGTTGTGGGAATCCTCCTGAAGAACTCAGTGAAACTTTTAGCACGCTTCGGGTACACAGGACAGCATGACCCTAGAAGGGATGCAGCTCCGGGCACTGCTGAGGGAAAGCATCCGGGCTGAGAGGGTGGATGAGTGTGCTTGGAGCCAAGTTGGGAAAGGATTTCTGAGAAGAAAAGCAAAGGAGTGTCTCGACCCCACGCAGAGCACCCCCAGGCTTCCTCGGTCTGTGTTGGAATCAGAAGCCCCTATAGTGAAATTTGTTTTGTCTGTTCCATTTATTTCAGGTGCCAGTGGGATGGGAGCTTATCATGGAAAATACAGTTTTGATACCTTTTCTCACCATCGCCCCTGCTTACTAAAAGGGTTAAAGGGAGAAACTGCTAACAAGCTCAGGTACCCTCCCAACAGCGAGTCCAAGGTCAGCTGGGCCAAGTTCTTCCTGCTGAAACAGTTTAACAAAGGAAAGCTGGGGATGCTGTTTGTCATGGGCTTGGTTGTGGTGGCTGCTGTGATTTTCAAGGTGAGTCCACTCCCCCGCTGAGGCACCAGTGCCTGTGGCCCCTCCCCCGTCTGGGGCCTGCTGTAAGCTCTTCTGTTGGGGCACTTCCTTGCCTCCTGAAGTCTGCCCGATGGCCAGCTCCCTGTGTTTGTAGGCACAGCTGTTCCCTTACTGTCTTAGCTGCCTTCCTGCTGCAATATCCAAGTTCCGTAGCTCTGAACAAGGCAGAATGGACTACAAAGTCAAAATTATTACAGCAGTTTACCAACTTTTTCAAGAGTCTAGAGCACTGTGGAGCGTGCTGGAAGGATGCTGAGCTGTCAGCCCTCTGCTCCTCAGGGTGCTGGTCCTCTCCTCAGTTTCAGTTCTTGAATGTGCGATAAGGAATGATGGAAAAAATAGGCAAGGGCTATAATTTTTATTTAGGTTTGCTTGCTTATTTATTTATCTAGGGCATAAATTTTCCTCCAAAGTGGAATGCTAGATAGTCTCTCTTGGGCCACAGGTCATCGTAGAGATGGGATTGCAAAGAGGCCTTTGTGGAAGCCTCCTTCTCTGGGCGGTCTGCAGCTCTGGGGTGAAGGAGGGAATATCAAGACAGGGGAAGGGTTTTCTCAGGCAGCTAACCAAGGAGAGCCGTGGCAGTGTCTGAAGGATGGACGAGGCCGAGAGGCAAGAAGCGCGCATTAGTGCCATGTTTATGTGTCATGTATCTCAGTTAAAATGTGAAAAGTTCCTTGTCTTACACTATCACCAGTCTGGTGGGCTGGTAGCAACAGCTGCATTTGAAATCATTTGGGTTTTCTCAGAAATACCAAGCTCTGCCGAAGGGAGAGGCCCTGTTGGCTTCTCTGATACCTCACAGGCTGCGCTGGCCCAGTAAACACTGATGATCAGACCTCAGCTGTCTGTTGAGAGTGAGGTAGGAGCTTCCTGTTTTCTTTCGGTGTGTGAGGTGGGCCAGGTTGGGTTCTGTGTGGTTTTAGTTGTTTCTACAGCTGGAGGTTTAGTGTCACTGACAGAAGGGTGTTTAACTTACTTACGTATATTGGACCTTGGTCCAGCTAATCAGTGTTAAAATTTAATTTAGGCATCACTTAAAGGGGACAGGGACAGGCACTGGTAATCTGAGAGAAATGTATAGGAGTAACATCTAGGCTGGTCTAGTGCAGCTTACATCCTGACTAAAAGCAAACGGCCACACGTGGAGCTCTACTGTTTTCTGGGTCAGCTCAGGAGGACATGCCTGGCAAATCCAATCATAGTCACCATTGAGATGTGTGACTTTTTGTTTCATAATTTGAGAATAATTTTTTAAACTCTCAGAGTTGTTTCATTTTAATTAAATCTAAAACTTGACAGCTTAGGAATTCACAGTGGCAGTTCAGGTTTTTTCCTCTTTTGCACCTTTCTAAGGCTGGAGATTTGGTTGGAGGTAGGCTTGGGTCTCTCTGGTCAGTAGCCTCTTTCATTTGACGTTGGTCCCTTAGCCTCATGTGCGTATTTTTGGTTGGGGTAGAATCTCTCAGCCTCGGAGGTAGTTTGGAGGCCGGGCTGAGTTAGTACTTCCCAGGCTTGCCTTGTTCCCAGGAAGGCCCACCTGGCTGGCAGTGCACCACACACGGCAGCTTTGAGTTTCGGAAAGGCTTTGGCAGACAGGTGTTCCTTAGTTTCGCCAGGGTCTTTGGTGGAAATGAGAGCACACAGGCTTGGTCTCTGGCTTGATTATTAAGACTTTTGGCCAAGCCTTTCCTGAGCTTTTACTTGGATCTTCCCTACAGAGTGTGGCAGAGTTTGCCATTTCCCAGGCTAATCTCAACTCCTCCCATCTCATTTCTTTTTTAACACTTGTGTACCACATGTGTCCCTGGTACCCACAGGGATCAGAAAAGGGTGTGAGGTCGGTGGAACTGGAGTTACATGTAGTGCGGGTGCTGGGAACTGACCCTTGGTCTTCAGGAAGAACAGCAAAAGCTTATCACTCTGGCCCTTGGTCAGGGTTTTAAAAGGTGGAGAAATATCAAGGTTGGTTCAAATTAAGAGATGCCACAGGCCTCCACACAGTTAATTATTTACACCATTATCACCTGGCGGTTGCTGTGGCACTTCTCAACTTGGGGGGCTGTGTTGTCTGCATTACGGCTCTTGAACTTTAGAAACAAATCCATCAGTTCTTATTTTTCACGCCAACACTTGCCTTCCTCCTACAGTGTCAGGATAATACATGTCTCTTCTGGTTCTCTTGGTTTTGGATAGTGTGCAGTCTACGCCCATGCATCTTGTTGTTATTATTGAGGAAAAGTACAATTCTTTATTTTCAGTTGAAAGTGCACTATGGCAATACATAGTGCTTTTTTTTCCTTTCCTATTATGAATTTAGAGTCTCTTAAGAAAGAAAGAATTTGTGAGCACCTCAGTCCCCGGCGTGTGTTCTAAGGTGTGGGTGTGAGTGGGCTTTTTCATAGCAGAGTAACAAGAATCCTTTTTCCTTTCCTCAGAATCAACTGTAATGACTCCTCGAAGCCTCTACTGAATTATTCCTGTACTAAATGGTTAACAGACCAGTACTTTTAAAACTGTACCCAGTCCCGGAAATTCACAGATGTACTGCAATCAAACTTAAGTTGTTGCCACTAACCAGTAATGAAGCTCACTGCTTCAGCCAAATTCCAGCCTTTGTCAGCAGTGAGTGTTCTGTGCGGGGGCGGGAACCTGTCGTGCTGAATCCCAGCTCCGTGCTCTGTCACTTCTTCGCTCCAGTTCATACACTTCCCACTCCTGCATCAGAAGCTCCCAAGTGTCAGCACTGCCCAGGCTCACCAGCTGTCCTCTTGTCCGGAGAGGTGAGGTTAGGTCTTTCTAGCTCCTATTAGGGATTGAGGTACTAAAACTCAGCAAGTGGGTATGTCCGCCTCATCCTTTGTAACTTGAGACTGACCCTCAGGAGTTGGCTGTCAGCTTAAACATCCTTTCCTGTCTGGTGCGCTTCACCAGAAGTTTGCGTGTTTGTGACAGTCTGTTGTGACTGTCCACAGTGCCTTTGTGATCACTTAAACTACACTGAGCCTCTTGCCCGAAAGCAGTGCTTTCTTTGTGAACACTGCTCCAAGCATCTTGTAGGCACAGCTGTTCCAGAGGCTCAGGCCAGAAGACTCCTAAGCCAGGAGTTTGAAACTAGCCTAGGCAACATGGTGGGGACCCCCCCATTCTTCATAAGATCCCCTCAAGATCCTCAAATTGAATGTTTTATACACACACACACACATACACACACACATATATATATATCTTCAAGGATAAATCTTTTGCTTATTTTCATAGCACAGTGCAAGGAATTTTTACTTTTTAAAATCTTAGATCCCTTTCTGAGTAAATTTAGCTTACAGATCCTTAAGTGTGGACCAGTTCCTGTAGTGGAAAGGGGGACACTAGGATCTGAGGCTTCAGACCTCATGGGACAGAGATTGTTGGAAAATACTGTGAGCTGATGGGATACACTGAGGGATGAGATGGTGAGAAGAGCCTCCTGAGCATGCGCGCGTCATTCTCGGTCAGATCTCATGTGGCTGAGTGGGGAAGTGGAGCTCAGCTCCCTGCTGCCAGGGGCTGGCCGGGCCTGGAGCTCCAGACTGCAGAGCTCTCACTGCCTTCCTGGGATCCAGATTAAGACTTGGTCCACTCGATGGCAGTGTACGTGTTTATGAATGTATGATCATCTGTGCTGAATAGCCTGTTCCACCACTGATATCAGAAGTGTACTGACCTATGAGGTATCAAAAACAAATCATCCGCCTGTTTAGCAAATAGTTGCTTAAGTGGCAATTGTCACAGACTAATCATAAAATATTTTGCACAAAATTTCAGTGTAGAACTTGCATTTGTTAGTATATTAAATTATAAATTGTAACTTCTAGTTAGGCCAGAATACTTACACATTCTACTGATCTTCAAAATAAATATATTTCATAAATTATCATGTGTGTTAATTTCAACCTCAGATGTGAATATATAATTCCTTGGGAGGCCGGGCATGGTGGCACACGCCTTTAGTACCAAGCACTCAGAAGGCAGAGGCAGGCGAATCACTGTGAGTTCGAGGCCAGCCTGGTCTACAAACCGAGTCCAGGACAGCCAGGGCTACACAGAGAAACCCTGTCTTGAAAGCAAACAACAACAAAAAGTTTCTCTGTAAATCCACTTTTGTTTTTTTGTTTTTTTCTGTCTTTCTTCCTTTCTTTCTTTCTTTCTTTCTTTCTTTCTTTCTTTCTTTCTTTCTTTCTTTCAAGACAGGGTTTCTCTGTGTAGTCTTGGCTGTCCTGGACTCACTTTGTAGACCAGGCTGGCCTCAAACTCACAGCGATCTGCCTGCCTTCTCTAGTGCTTGCTTCAGAAAGCTAGGCTAGCAGCATGCAGCTGGGTGGAGAGCTCTTCCTCTGGTCACTAGGAAGTCCCATCTGAAAGCCACTATGAATTCTCAAGGCTTACTAGTATCTAAGTGAAATGGTGTTTAGTAGTTAAGTATCATTGAGGCTTTTTTGATCTTAAGCCAACTAACTCGTCCTTCAGAAATACTGTAAGTCTAAAGTCTTGCACTTCATACCAGTTAATCATATAATTTAGGTCAGGGAAATATAATGGGTGGAAGTGGTGCACGCCTTTAATCCCAGCACTCGGGAGGCAGAGGCAGGTGGATCTCTGTGAGTTCAAGACCAGCCTGGTCTATAGAATGAGTTCCAGGACAGCCAGGGATACACAGAGAAAACTTGTCTTAAAACACACACACACACACACACACACACACAGCAGCAGCAGCAGCAGCAGCAGCAGCAGCAGCAGCAGCAGTCTGTAACTGTTTTCATAGTTGTGGATTTTAAACCTGTAGTCAGTTTCCTCGTTGTCAGGATGCAAAGGCAAAACCACACTGGCAGGACTAGCTTTGCTTAGAACATTGGTCCAAAATGATGGTGTCAGGACCATTTGTGTCATTTCCTCTGGAGTGCAGGTCTCTTTGGGCTGCTCGTCAGGTCCAGGCTAGTTTGAGCCCTTTTCTTTCGTATGACTTTAAGCACCGGGCCTGTCAGAGAGTGGCAGAATGAGACCACGTGACTCCTGAGCCTCCTGACATCCTCACACGGCCCATCCTTGGTTCTTTCCCATCGAGGCCAGCACTGGGTAGCAGTGGGAGCACAGAGGGAGGCCAGTGATGCAGCACGTGAGGGCGTGCCCGGTGTCTTCCAGGTTGCCTTGGTACCCTGGATGGCTGCCATACGGACGCAGCTCAGGCCCTTGACACCACCTCGCCTTACTTACTTCCTGGGCTGGGTGTTCTCATCGATTCTGCCTTGAAGAGACTATGGTAGAGTCAGGGCATGGTAAGCTTCCTGCCTTCCTTATAAAGGCCCCCTAAATTATTACCCCGCAAAGTCCTGTGTACCGTGCAGCCCTGGCTGGTCTGAAAGTCACTTATGTAGACCACCAAGCTGCTCTTGAACTCACAGAGATCCTCCTGCTTCTGACACCTGAGTGTTGGGATTAAAGGAGTAGGCTGCTGAAGGGGTGTTTTCTTAATGTGTATAGTACAAAGTAGCAGTTTTTGTTATTGTAAGATATATATCATCCCTTTGTTGTATGTGTGTGTGTGTGTTCGTGTTCCTCAGTTCCTGAGGTATGTTCCTCAGTTGCTTTCCACTTTATGTTTTGAGACCGTCACTCACTGAACCTAGAGATTACTAATTGTAGGGGTGGACGTAGACCAGTGAGCAACCCGGACCTGTCCATTTCTGCCCTCAGAACACTGAGGTTACAGGCATGCACCACCATGTCTTCCTTTTACACTGATGCTTGAGATCTGAACTCATCTCAGCAAGCATGTTACCTCCTGAACCGTCTCTGTAACCCCTTCCCTGTATTTTTTTCCAGAGTCCACATAATGAAGGGAAACCTGTGGGAGTTGTCTTTCTGGCTTATTTCTCTTAACATGATTTCCAGATCCATGCATTTTCCTGTAAATGACACTATTATCTCCTTTATAATGGAATAAAATTGTTGTAGACAGATACTACATTTTCATTATCCTTTCTTCAATGGACAGTCACCTAGGATGCTTCTGTGATTTGGCTTCTATAAACATGGGTGTCTTAGTTTGAGTTACTAGTGCAGTGATGAAACACCATGACCAAAAGCAAGTTGGAGAAGAAAAGGTTTATTTGGCTTACACTTCCACATTGTAGTCCACTGTTGGAGGAAGTCAGGACAAGAACTCACACAGAGCAGGGACCTGGAGGCAGGAGTTGATGCAGAGGCCATGGAAGGCTGCTGCTTACTGGCTTGCTCTCCATGGCTTGCTCAGCCTGCTTTCTTTTTTTGTTTTTCTTTTTCTTTTTTTTTTTTTGTGGTTTTTTGTTTTGTTTTGTTTTTTGTTTTTTGTTTTGTTTTGTTTTGTTTTTTTGAGACAGGGTCTCTCTGTGTTAGCCTTGACTATCCTGAACTTGCTTTGTAGACCAGGCTGGCCTCGAACTCACAGCGATCCACCTGCCTCTGCCTCCCAAGTGCTGGGATTAAAGGCGAGCACCACCACTGCCCGGCTCAGCCTGCTTTCTTATAGAACCCAGGGCCACCAGCCCAGACTGACACCACCCACAATGGAGTGGGCCCTCCCACATCAGTCATTAATTAAGAAAATGCCCTATAGCTGGAATGTATGAAAGCACTTTTTCCCTCCTTTCAAATAACTGTAGCTTGTGTCAAGTTGGCATAAAACTATTGTCATGAAGTTTGTGCGCTCTGGGAGAAACTCAGTTTAATTATAATTAAAAATTTATTGATTAGCTGCTAGCAGGACAAGCAATCTTCAAGCCAAATTTGAGTTTGCCACAAAGGAGGGGCATGGGGAAGGACTTTAAAAGGGGAAAAATCACACAAAGACCTTCAGTGTCTCTGTCTATGCAAGCAAGGAAAGTCTGTCGTCATCTGCCAAGTTAGGCGAATAAGGCAACTCAAAACAGTCTTTGGTTATCTGTGTAAGCAAGTTCCAGGAGCCAAAAACAGCTAGTCACATCACAGCAAGTAGATCGCCGTGGCTGTGCGTTTCTGGGAGGGGTCACGGAGTCAGGGTTACTGGGAACTTATCTTTCAGGGACTAGAGTCAGAGGCAAATGGCTGCTGGGTACCAAGCGGGATGCCTAGAGTAAAATGGAGCATCTTTAGCCATAACACTATGCATCACGATAGGTATGCATGTATCTCTATATGATGATATTCGTTCCTGTAGGTAGTGCTCTAGTTTCATTTATGTTGCTGTGATTAAAAAAACAATACCTGGTTTAAGAAAACCAACAGCAACAACAACCAGATGTGGTAGTTTGAATGAAAGTGGCCCCCATAGGCTCACAGGGAGGGCAGTACTAGGAAGAGTGGCGTTGTTGGAGTAGGTGTGTCACTGGGGTGGGCTTTGGGGTTCCAGAAACTCTAGCCAGGTTTGCTGTCTCTTTCCCTTTTCCTGCTGAGTGCCAAGTGTAGACTCTCAGCTCCCTCTCCAGCACCATGACTATCTGCATGCAGCCATGCTGCCCACCATGAACTTTGAGCCAGCCCCAGTTAAACGTTTTCCTTCGTTAGAGTTGCTGTCGTCACCGTGTCTCTTCCCAGCAATAGGACACTAACTAAGGCACTAGGTAAGAAAGGATTTATTTTAGCTCACAGTCCAGGTCACAATGCTGGGGTGGGAGTCGCCGTGGCAGGAGCTTGGAGCTTGGAGCATCTAGTCACATCCACTGTCTAAAGAGGAATAGACTCATACCTGCTCACGTTTTCCTCACAACCCTCTAACTAGGGAATTGTGCTGCCTGCTATAGGCAGAGTCTTGCTACATCAATTAACTTTTTTGTTCGTTTGTTTTTTGTTTTGTTTTGGTTTTGGTTTTTCAAGACAGGGTTTCTCTGTGTTAGCCTTTGCTGTCCTAGACTCACTTGATCCATCTGCCTGCCTCTGCCTCCCGGGTGCTGGTATCACATGCCTGGCTGTCAATTAGCTTTTTAAAGACAGTTGCCAGAGGCAAACCCAGTGTAGAGAATTCTTCATTTAGACTCCCTCCCCAGGTAAACATAGGTTATGTCAAATTGACTGCAAACACTAGCCACGGAAATATGGCTGGGCCATATGGTACTTCTGTCTAGGTTTGCTGGTTTGCTTTTATGGAAGTTTAAAAGTATTTGTTTTTTAATGTGTATTAGTACTTTGCCTGCGTGTATGCATGTCCACCACGCGTGCTGCATCTGGGGCTGGGCTGGTGACGTACCTGTGCTATGGAGGGAGTTTGGGAGCTGAGTGGGCACCTCGCATGGCTGCCCACCTGTGCTTGTGCTCTCCCAGATACCTACAAGGAAGCTCTGAGTCTTATAGGCTCTCCATTTGGTAGGGGCACAGGGTTGATAGGCACATGTGTAAGGCGGAGAAAGGTGTTGGGTGCTGGGGCACTGGAGTTACAGAGAGTAGTGACCGGTCATGTTGTTGGTACTGAGAACCAAATCTGGGTCCTCTGGAAGAGTAGACACTGCTCTTAACCATGGAGCCATCTTTTTTTGGAAGAGCCTTCAAAATTACTCACCAACTATTGTTAGTTTAATTTACATTCCTACCAACAGCATAAAAGATTATTTCCCACCTCTTCCTTGTCAGGGTCAGCACCACCTCATTATCCCACACACCTCTGCCCTGACACACATACACACACACACACACACACACACACACGCACACACACACTCCTCTCTGCCTCAGGGAAGCCATTGTGACCGGCACCATCTCATTCTCCCACACACCCCACACACCCCTGCTCTGATACACACACACACACACACACACACACACACACACACACACACACACACACACACACACACACACACACACACCTCTGCCTCAGGGAAGCCATTGTGACCGGGGCGAAAAGGAATCTGTGTAATTTTACATTTCATTTCCTTGAGGGTGAGAGATGCTGAACATTTTCTCAGGAATTTATTGGCCATCTGCACCTCCTCTTCTGCTCATTTTTAGACAGGTTGTTTGTCCCTTCAACTTTGAGTTCTTTATATGTTTTAGATATTCCTGATGATGGTGCATTCAAATAGTAATGGGTGGGGTGCATCCTGAGGGTGCTGGGGGACCGGAAGCATCCTTTGTTCATCTGCTCTCCTCCTGGGACTTTTCTAAGAACAGGGTAGGTGCCCCTGGGTGGTGGGCATCTCGTGTGTGAGAGCTGACAGGAGAGATCCACCGCCTTGGACAGGCCTGAGGCAGATCTGAGCCAGTGTCTCACCCACTCAGGGCCCCAGGCACAAGGGAAGATGCCCAAGACCCTGAGCTGACAGCTTTGCTTGAGTACAAACGGCACAAACATGACTTTGAAGAGCAGCTTGGCAGTGATGCTAAGAGAAAGGCATTCAGCCCACGCCTGGGGCATCCCATGTGTTTTGTCCATCTGGATGAATTGAAGGCATGTGACGTGGCTCAGTCAGGGAGGGGAAAGAGAGCTGGAGTTGGGTAACCTGAGCTCAGGACTCAGCTTGCCACAGATTTTGTGTGTGACTCCGGGCAGTCTCTCTTGTTCTTGGTTTCTCATTATTTGTCAGGAATTAGAATGAATGGTGTCTTGGGCCCTTCTAGCCCTATCTTCTGACTTTTGGCAAAGGCGTTATATGAGAGCCCTACACTTGGCACATGCACTGCCCACACATAGGTTTATTCAGCCACCTCCCATGAGCTCGCAATCAGTGCTAGGTCTTTAATAACATTCAAGCAGGAATGCCAGGCCTTCCTCCTGGGCACCTCAGAGTTTGGTGGGGAGATGGGCCAGCAACAGACAGCCACTTCCGGGCACTTCTGAAACTTCTGCGTCCGGGGCTGGGCTGCTGACGGACCTGTGCTGTGGATGGAGTTTGGGAGCTGGGTGGGCAGCTCTCGCCAAGTTGCCCACGTGCGCTCTCCCAGATACCTATAGGAAGCTCTGGGTCATCTGGGCCCTCCTGTTCGGTCAGAGCACAGGCCTGGCTCTGGAGTCGCTGCTGCACCTGGCAGGGAACAGCAGCTCAGAGCAAACCCTGCTCCTGCCTCCTGGGGAGAGGCTCCTGTAGGCTGTGGCATTGTGAAAGGCTCCGCTGGGGTGGGCGGAAGAGCAAGACAAGAACCAGAGTCACCTGGCCAACACCGTGGGTTGCTCAGGTCCTACTCCTCTTCCACACCGTGGATCTTAAATAACTACATACCCTTCCCTGGCTGGCTTTTCTCATCTGAAAATGACAGGTCAAGGTCACTGAGGGGCTGTATGAAGCAAAGTGTTGCAGCTTGTGAGATAGGCCCAGCCAGGCAGGGTTCACCAGGAGGAGCCAGGACCTAGCTGTTGGGGAGGGGCCTGGCAGGGGGCACCTCCCATTGCATGGTTTGCTGGTGAGGGGCCTGGGGTTCAGGTGCAGCCCTGGTGTTTGGGAATTGACCCAACTTCTGTCTCAGTCTCATCAGGGAGGAGGACATTAAGGGGCTGGGATGTTTTTGAGGCCTGGAATGTAGGGCACAGAGCCCTCGCGCTGGGCACGCCTTTTCATTTCACCCGTGAGTTCTCTTACCACAACCCACCAGTATCTTGGGTGGAACCCAAGAAGGAGGTCACTGGGCCAGGTTCTTCCAAGGGCTGCTGCCACATCCCTGCACAGGGCTCTACAAGTGTGACACAGTAGATGGAGGGGGCAAGGGGGCCCTGAAGGAACAAGGAAGTCACCACCCAAAATGGGGCTTCTACCTCCCATAGCAGAGAGGCAGTTACCAAGATGTCGGCTCAGCTTCCTAGGGCATTGGCAGCTAGTGTCCCTGCCCCCCATGTCCAGCTGTGTTGGTTTTGCACAGACAGTGAGGCTAGGCTAGGGTAGTACACTCTGTTCTGCAGAGACCCTGCCCATAGGCACCGAGGGGCACAAGGCACGAGGCTCGGGCACGCCTTTACTCCCCTGGGCTGCAATCAGCTTCCTGGGGGCTGCAGGCTGCTTTGAGCACTCCTCCTCTATCCCAGCCCTTATTCCTCCAGTGTCCTCTGCCAGCTCCTACCCCCAGCTCTCTGCCTCCCATGGTGACCCAAGACACATGGCTTACCCAAATGGACCCCAAACTGTGATGCCATAGGCTCTTAGGACCTGTGAGACCTAAAGACCCCCCCAACTCCCCATGGCTACTTATTTCTGGTGACCTGGGCAAGGTCATAGATGATGATTGTCAGGGCTGTTGCCTTGCTGGGCAGGGCAACACAGGCCTTGTTTATCTTAGTGGCTTCCAGCGACCAGGGGTTGAAGGGAGTGGCCTTAGACTAAAGTGTGTGTGCTGGCTTTGTGTCAACTTGGCACAAGCTAGAGTCATCACAGAGGAGCCTCTGTTGAGGAAATGCCTCCCTGAGATCCAACTCTAGGGCACTTTTCTCAATTAGTGATCAATGGGGGAGGGCCCAGCTCATTATGGGTGGTGCCATCCCTGGCCTGGTGCCCTGGGTTCTACAAGAAGGCAGACTGGGCAAGCCAGGAAAAGCAAGTCAGTCAGCAGCACCCCTCCATGGCCTCTTCATCAGTTCCTGCCTCCAAGTTCCAGGCCTGTGTGAGTCCCAGGCCTGACTTGATGGGCTATGATCTGGAAGCGTCAGCCAGCTAACCCTTTCCTCCCCAACTTGCTTTTTGGTTGTGGTGTTTCATTGCAGCCATAAAAACCCTAAGACATTGTAGCAGGAACTGAGCCATGCTGACTACAAGAGGCCTCTGCTGAGCAGGTTCTAGACCTTCGTGGGAGGGGGTGGGAAGGTGAGAGGCCCTTCTCTCTGCAGAGAGCAGAAGGTGCATGCAAACCAGTGATTACGTTGGGGACATCAGTAGAATCCTGGCTCAGGTCCTGAACTTTTCAGTCTTATTACTTCTGCTACTTTTTTCTTTCCTGTAAGCTGAGGCTAGAGTGCCTGGGTTCAAATCTGGGTTCTGCTTCCTATGAGCTGTGTGGTCTTGGGCAAGCTAAGCTTCAGTTTCTGTGTATGTCATGGGAGTGATGGGGTGAGTACATATACCTAAGTATTGAAAACACACATTAGAACTTTAATATATATAAAATGCTTTCAAAACAGTTGTGGCACATTTTAGCATTCCACGTGTTAGGCACCATGTAAATATTATTTATTGACATTGCTATTGGCATTTAAATTTTGCAATGGTATCTTAGGAAAGCCCTTGCTTTGTTTTCCATAGAAGACACTACTGTGATACTGTAATAGGGTGTTTCCTAGACCCAGATCCCACTGTCGTGTCTGACAAGATCCCATTAGTTTGGTCAGACCCTTTGGTCTGAAGGGTACATATTTTAGGAGAGAGAACAGTCCACTCCAGTGGCTTCCATGAAGCAGACAAAACCAATTGCTGCCTAGGTCCCAAAGAGGTCAATGGCACTGGCCTTTTGTTTGGGTTGGGTGGGTCTGAATGGGGTGTAGCCTACCACGCTTAGGCATGCTCAGGGCTTTCTGCCCTCTGTTTTCGCCAGCTTCCGGCCTGAGAGCTCCACATAGGAGGTTGTAGGTTGAAAGACATGAATTTAAAGTATCAGTAAAACGTGGCCCCTAGGTGGTACCAGGTGTCACTGAGTCTCATTGTGCAGCCCTGAGTCCAGACTAGACCTGTCACTGCTGGATCAGCTGGAAATACCAGATGCTAAATGGAATGGACGCCCTGCTAGTTAACTTAGCATAGAGCAAATAAATGCAAACAGAGAATATTAATGATTTGTGTTTGGAAAATATTAGAGTCAGGGGGATCTGTGAGCACTAGGACTTGTCACTTAAGGGTCCTGCCACAGATTGCTTCCCACTGCCCCACCCCTCACACACACAGTTACTGGGTTTTGCCCTTGGTCAGTGTGAATAGAAGGCCAGGGATGAACCCAGAAATTCTGGTCTCTCTTGACTTGAGACAAAACAAAGTTCCTTTGAATGTGAAAAAGATTAAAAGATAAATAGCAAACTGGAAAGTGTTTTCAATGTATGTGGAAAAGAATTGTATTGTTAAATGAGAATTACAAAGATGGGGAAAGTTCAAGCTACTAAAATCAGGGAAGGATACGGAGTTCCCACAAAAGGAAAACCAGTGAGCCATCAACACTTTTTAAAAATTTAACTACAAACAATAAGAAAAAAGCATGTCAGAGCAACTTTTTTATAATTGGGGAAAATGTAGTAAGAGTTAACAAAAAATTAGTAAATGACCCTCAACGCTAGTGAGGTTTTGCTGATGGATCAGAGTCAGTACAGCCTGACATTGATCAAGAGACTCTGCTTCCAATAGTTCATCCTAAGGGAAGATCACAAAGGTCAGGAACACTTTCCATAGCAGTGCTACTATGTAGCTTGTGGATGAAGCTGAGATCTTCTGCATTCGAGGCAAGACCTCCACAACCCAGCTACACCCCAGCCCGCACCTCACACATTTAATTTTCAGTAGGACACTTGTGCAGAGGACCCAGTTCAGTTCTTTGCACCCACACCCAGCAGCACACGATTACCTGTAACTCCAGTTCCAGAGGATATGATGTCCTCTTTGCCTCTGTGGGCGCACACACATACACACACGCATATACCTACACACATATGCACACACACTTAAAAATAAAATGAGTCTTTAAAAATTATATAGGAAAAAATATATAGTTTATAGTGTGTGTGTGTATGTGTGTATTCTTGAATAGAATTAATTCTGGAAAGATATAAAATGATTTTTTTTTGTTCTGAGTAGTGGGATTATAGGTGTTTTATAATCTTCCTACTCTATGCTGTTATTCTCCAGTAAACATATTTTTACAAGTCAAGGGTGGGAGAAAATGTTACCCTTGTGTTTTGGGGGGCAGTGGGTACTGGGGGTGGAAGCAAGGCTTTGAGTGTGCTAAGTCTACACGCTACCTCTGAGCGACACCCTCAGCCCTGTGCTTCTTTTCAAAGCCCCAGTTTGTACAGGTGAGAACCAAGACTCCATGTCTAGATGGAGCAGCCACCCTCACACCTGCCAGCCAGCCTATAAGGGGGAAAAGCAGAGCCAGAATTCAGGGGGGTCTGAGGATGAACCTCAGAGAACAGGAAGTGCTAGGATGCAGTTCCACACAGAGTCCCAGCCACCTTTTGGAAAAATACGCTCTGGAGCGGACCAGTCTGGGCCTCAGGTTGGAGTTGGGCAGGAGACCAGGCCCTCTTGCGTCTCTTTTAAAGAGGAGTTCATCAGACCCTGCAGGTCTCTGACCAAGACAGTAAAACCTCAGGGTAGCGGCTCCCAGATGCAGGGGCCAGAAGGCAGAGCCCAAAGACAACCTTATGGCTAGGGAGCTGAAATCTAGAGTGATGTGTAGTTTTTAAAACAAAACCACGCCTCCAACAAGACCCCATATCTTTGTGTGTGTGTGTGTGTGTGTGTGTGTGTGTGTGTGTGTGTGTGTGTGTATTTAAATCAAATAATGTGTGATGTACAAACAAGGCAACCTAGTGAGAGGACGTTTCCGTAAGCTATTGGACATGACTCAGCTGTCAGTTTCCCACTGGAGCTGGTGCACACCTCAAAATCATCTACAGAGAAGGACTCTGTGTCCGAACACAGACCCACGTCCCTTTATGATCCCTTTTCTCATTAAAATTGGCCTCTGCCTGCCCCCTGCTGGTCATAGTGGGGACAGCACGTTGTGGTTGCACACCCAGCCAGATGCCTGCACTGATGGCTTCCTTCCTCCTGGAGATATACCGGGTGTGGACAAGACGGTCATCCGGTCATCCGTGGAGCTGAGACTACTTAAAGCTCCAGGTCTCTTGCCCCTGGTTGTGAGCATAACGGCTGTACCTCCCATTTCTCAGAGAGTTAGGAGGTGGCTTGCCCACGGGCCCAGAACAAGTGGGAACAGAGCATGGGTCCCTGCAAAAGCCTGTGTTGGTGTGAGAAGGGCTGCTGCCCTGTGGTCTTAGATACTCCCTACTGGGAGCATGAAGAGATGAACAAAACGAGGGATCAACGAAGGTGACACCCCACTTCCATCCTGCTGTGCCCATTGTGCAGTTGCCTTGGCCACGCACCCCTCTCCTGGTGTGGAGGAGGGGCAGGTTGCACCCAGCAGACCTGGATGGTGCACTTTCTTTCCCTTGAGCAGAGATGGCCTACAACCTGGACACTAACTAATAAACCTTAGGCTGAGCAGAGGAGGGGCCACTGGTGATGTGTGGTGTAGCTGACTGCTGAGCAGACAGCCTTGGGCGACAACTGAGCAATCAACAGGAGCCTGTGAGCTGACTCAACTCTAAACACCTTCAGTTTTGCCAGGCGGTGGTGGCACACGCCTTTAATCCCAGCACTCGGGAGGCAGAGGCACGTGGATCCCTGTGAGTTCGAGGCCAGCCTGGTCTACAATGCGAGTCCAGGGCAGCCAAGGCTACACAGAGAAACCCTGTCTCAAAAAACAAAAAACAAACAAACAAACAAACAAAAACCCCTTCAGTTTCACAAACAGATTCCTAGAAGACCAAGACGAGCTGAGCTGTGGTGGGAACACGAGGCAAAGCATGGGGAGGAGGAAGCCAGGGCCCATCTGGCTCAGGGTGGTCCCTCTGGAGGGTCGGATACTGTGTGGGTGAAGTGTAGGATCACACATCCTGCTCCCACTAGCTGTTACAGCACCGGTTGCATGATTCATGAGGCCAGATACCTTGGCATCTGGTGCTGAAGGCCCAGAGGAGTTTTAGAAAACCACTGGTCTTTGAGACACTTTAGATTGTGGAAGAATCTGGGTTCTGATGCCAAAAACTGGCAGCAGCATAGTAGATGAGCCCACCAGCAGGGGTGAAGGCACACAGACAAAACACTTTCCTTCAAGGTCCCTCATGTCTGGGGAAACTCCGGAAATTCAGGCCCACATTTCAGGTAGGCCTTCCCAATTCAATAAATCTAATTGAGAAAATCCTGTCACAGGCATGCCCAGAGGTTGAGAGAATATCTTGTGTCTGTGTGGAAGCATCACTTGTCAATAGGAAGCTAATGGTCCATAGCTGAGGCAAGAAATAGGAGGCAGGACATCTGCCAGGCAGAAAGGATTCTGGGATCAAGGCAGGCGAAGGAAGATGTGAAGAGGATAGACACACGGTACCTGAGTAGAGACAACCAGCCACGTGGCAGAAAGTATATTAGTGTAAATGCATTATTTTAAGTTATGAGTTAGTCAGAGAATAGCCTGGCTATATGGCCAAGGTATTTGTAAATAACAGTTAGAGTTCATAAGTCACTATTCTGGGAGCTTGGGGTTGGAAGGAAAAGCCTAGAGCAACACCCAGAGGCTACTCTTGATCTGATAATCCCTGAAAGTGTGCTCATAGGCTTGTCTCGTGGGTGGTTCTGGCTCCTGTCAAATGAGCCATTATTAGCCACCATGTGTCTATGACCACACTAAAAGCCATTCATTGTACGCCTGGGAAAGGTGACTGTGGTGCATGAATTCTAAACTAATAGCACTCTAAGAAATTGGGGGAAGGGGCTCACCTCCCAGCTTGTGCACAACCACGAAGGTCAGTGTTGGGGACAGCCCTAGGCCTCACAGGTAAGGTGAAGCAGAGCACCCTTACTCATTGTGGAGTCAGGACAGTTATCCCCCTGTGCTGGCTGAGTCACAGGCACCAGCAGACAGAGGACCGTGAGCGAGACCTTCCAGACCAGCCAACCAGGAGCATCCAAGGAGCAGCAAGCAGGGCATTTGAAGGTGTCAGGCAGGTTTGCTGAGGGACGGCAGGATGCACTCACAGAGGCCAGACCCAGCCTTGGTATATCCTTGAGCCCAGGAGCCCAGAGTGGTCCACTCAGGCCAATATTGCAGCATTTCCTTTAGGGGAGAGAGAGAGAGAGAGAGAGAGAGAGAGAGAGAGAGAGAGAGAGAGAGAGAGAGAGAGCTCTTTCACTTACCCTAAGCCAAGGTCACCATTCCCCTCTCGGTGTTCCAGAACCTTCCAGGTTTAGAAATTTCTGTTAGGTGTAATGAAAAACTGCTTTTTTCACAGTTCTGAAGGCTGAGGAGTGGGCCCTCTGGCTTGTCACACCATGGCGGGTAGTGAGATGAGAGAAAGAGAGTAAGGGGAGGGGGGTAAATTCCCCTTTCATAAGGAGCCCTGTGATAACAAACCCACTCACTCTCCTGAAGATCACACTGATCCATACGTGAGAGCGCTTCCTCATGATCCAATCCCCCTTTACGATCCCTCCTCTCTGCACTGCTGTGACTGCAATTAAATTTCAACAGCACTCTAGCCCCGTCAGATGGCAGATGGGGTTTCTCTGTCCTGGCTGCCTCTATTTAGTTGGCCCTGGAGTTCTGCTATACAATACAGCCTCACAGTGACCCTCAGACAAATCAGCAGAAAAGTATGTGGTAAGCAACTAGTGATGCCTGCTCTGGGAGTAGGATGTGGGATACAGGAATGTGTGCTGTGTAGGGAGAGGGGCCTTCCACCTGCATTAAACTGCTTAGTTAGGAGCAAAAAAGAATTTTTTTTTTCCTGTCTTCATAGCAGCAGTTGGCCTGAAAAAGAGCGCTGCCAAGATATTTTTTTCGTAAGGCCCAACTCTCCTCAGCTAGAGCTGCTAGCTGAGGCCACGACTTCTCTAGTATACACCCTTCCCCTTCCCACGGTAGGCAAGGTGACACAGTTTCCAAACAGCTAAACCTCCATAGGCACGTGAGCCTTTGGGAACAGACCTGTGTTTCTCAAGCTTGAGAGTTAGCAGCCCTGACATTCATGAGAACCCGTGAGGTCACATTTGGCACCTATTCCCAGAACAGTGCTCTGTGATCATAATGCTTGGGACCTGACCTGAGCAGCATTCCCAGGAGGACAAGAGCGCCACCTCTGGGGACGTTTGATGCTAACTCCAGGCACTGTCACCGTGAGGGAGAAAGAAGCCATGAGTGTCTCATCCTCTGCTTAGAAGCGCAAGTCAAACCGGTGGCGGCCATCTCCCCACCCATCCCATTTTCTCTCAGCACCAGGCTGAAGTGCCTCCGCCTCCTGCTCCTCTAGGGGAGCAGAGGTGGCAAGCCCAAGCTCACGGTGGGTGGGTATGCATGGATGCTCCCCATACCCTGCACAGCTGACCCATGCCAGACCCTAGATCTTGGAGAGAAAGTGGCCAAGTGAGAGGCTGCCAGCCTGGCCATGGCCCTGGGCAGATGTTTTGCATGTGGCCTCCTGGCTTGCCCAGACAATTCCTGCAGATTTAAGCAGCTTAGGCCAAGCCCAGTTGATGTTTTCAGAATTTCCTGTAAACAAAGGGAAAGATATGGCTTATGTAACACTCTTGCTGGCTGGCTCCCTTGCCTCACAAAGGACAGCAGCCTGTCCAGGAAGTGCTAGCACACTTGAGTGAAGGGAGTGGGGGGCTCAGCTGTCCCCAGCCTGCCACTGAGCCACTCTCAAGGCCAGTCTTCCTAAGCCTTCTGCAAGCTTTCTGCTAACTGAGTGACCTTAGAGCCCATTCCAGAATAAGGGAAACTTCAGCAGTATCCAAAATAATCGCCAACAAACTGTCCCTTGCAAAGGCAGGAAGTCAGCAAATGAGCTCACCTAATCCACATGCCAGCACTAGGAGGCAAGCATAAACACTGTAATCAGTTGTGGAAGACAAAAGGCTTGGGAGCTGAGCAACAACCCTCTGTGTGCTCCCCCTCCCCCCCCCACACCCCTCTCCCCTCCTCGAGGAAATTTCACCTCTGCTTGTAGCTTTCTCAGCATCAGTTAGGCCAGCAACCCTAACTTTTCCCAAACTCCCTCGGAGCCAGGGCACCATGTAAGAGTTGAGGTCTGCCCCTTAGAGACACTGTATGAAACTTGGCTGCAGTGATTGACGGGTGCTTTGAACAGAGGTGAGCCAGCAAGCCTGTGTCCGGTCACCTCTTTGCTAGGAGTCAAAGGCAGTTGGCTGATCCTTAGGATGAGACCAAGTCTATGAGCCCCTAAATGCCATAGATCCTGGGGGGGGGGTGGGGGGGCGGGGGCTGAAATGACCCTACTTTGCATTCCAGGGACCCTTCTTGGAAGCCTGTGCAAGGGCTTGGCCTGTCAACTCTCCTGCCGCTCCTGCAGATCCCCGAAGCCCCTTTCTGTTGAAAATTTAGACTGGTTTACTTCAGGTGTTGGTCTGACTGGTGTGGATCCAGAGCAAACACGAAGCAAGGCTAAGACCTGCTCCAAACCCTCCCTGCCGTCTCTCCCATCAGATCTTCTAAGAGAAGACCCAATGGCCACACCCAATCATGCCAACCCTAGTGAAGGCGGAGTCATCTTTACCTTCTTTCCTGTGAGACAGAGCTTCAAGCCCTGGCTGTACTTTAACTCTCCCTGGGGCTGAGGACCTGCCTCCATCCCTCTAAGGCTAGGATTACAGGCATGTACCACCCAGAGGGTTTTACACAGTTCCCGGGGACCAAGGTTGGGTTTCATGCCAGGTAAACACTCCACCAATTGCGCTGAACCCCACACTCAGCTTTTCACTTGGCCGCTGTGAACTTCATTCTCGTCCTTCCTGTCCTTATGGTAGACACTGTTGTTGCCCACAAATAACGGTTGCTTCGCTGGGCGGTGGTGGCGCACGCCTTTAATCCCAGCCCTCGGGAGGCAGAGGCAGGCGGATCGCTGTGAGTTCGAGGCCAGCCTGGTCTACAAAGTTAGTCCAGGACAGCTAAGACTACACAGAGAGACCCTGTCTCGAAAAACCAAAAAACAAAACAAAACAAAAAAATAACGGTTGCTTCCCATGCTTCCCAGCTTCCTGTCAGCTCCAGGAGCCCCACCCACACCCCCACACCCCAGTCTGGCCAGTTGAGCGTGAGTGATGCTGATCTAGGTGCACTTCCCTGCTTCCTCCTCCCCCTGCTTGGGTGACAGTGGAGCCTCCACCAACCTAACCACCGGGATCTTGAGGTGATTTTCTTTAGTCAGAAGAAAACTAGCCTCTTCTGACCACACACAGATCATGTGAGTCCCTCAGAAGCACAGCCCTGCCTCTTTCTTTCACCATGATCTTTGGTGCCTGGAACATTCTATCCACTATATAGAAGTGAACAGTGAATGACCTCTCCCTGTGCTGTGTTGGGATTCAGACCCTGGACAAGCTGCTGAGGTGCCCATTTAACCAAAGTGGACCTGGGGCTTGGGTTCTCCCAGCATCCCTCAGTCCCTACCTGTTACAGAGCATGGCTAGCATACTCTGTCCTCTGCCCTGAACTTCCCAGCCCAGTGGCTAGGATTCCCCTCCCCAAGAAGCTCTTCCCTATATAATCCAGACATTTTGATTACTTCTCCCCCCACACCCCCACACCCCCCTGCATTTCCTCTCTGCTCTCTCTGCACACGCACTTTCTCTCTGACCCCTCTCCCATTTTTCTGTCTCCCTCCGAATAGGGACGCCCCTGGCCCTGTTTCTGGGACTGGTGAGCCCACCTGAAAGCAACCCCCAATAAATCTACACGTATACTCTAATTTGGCTTGAATTGCCTCATTTTGTCAGTGGAGATAACCTATCATCCTGTAACAAGACAACAAGTGTGACTAAGAAGTCACTGACAGAGTCAAGCGTTCATCATAGACAGTAATGGGAGTAGCCATGATTGTGGGGGTGGGGGTTGGTTAGCCAGGGCTGGGCCCAGACTTCTTGAGTCCGACTAAGCGGTTTATTGTCCTTACACATTTCAAACATAGTAAACATTTGGGGAAAGGTTTCCACATGACAATTATCACAACAAAGCTTTAGGCATAGCTACATAGAAACTCCCTTGCAAAGTACATCTCTTTAGAGCCGTGCCTGTGACCTTTACTGTAAGAATGGGTTCTTATTCACAGAGAAACCGGGTGAGGCAAGGTCCTAAAGAGGAAGGATTTGTAATAGGCATAAAGATGGGTTCTACTGATTGAGAATGCAAAGTACAATAGAACCGTCATAAGGATGGGTCCTATTCACTGGGAGACAAAGCTCAGGATTAGGGCCTAAACAATGCTCAGGATTTGGGGAGGAGGGGGAGATCCAAGTGAAGCCTGGCTCCATAGAACAGCAAAAGATCATCAGGTTGTTGGACAGCATCCTCTCCAGCCTTCCCAGTGGACAGGTGTCATTCTTTCTCTTCCCTTGAAGATATAGTTAAACAATCCTGAATTTTCTAGTGCTTTCTGTGAGCTGTGCCTTCCACACATGATTACAAAGACCAAACAAAGCAGAAGACATTTAACCTGAACATGTAAACACTAAAGGCAGCAAACGTTAGGGCTGTGTGAGATTTGCTAAGGTTATGGCCCCCAGCCAATGGGTCACATGCTGTGTTGGACAACCCAGAGATGTAGCTCGCTCTCCCTGGTAACATGTAAATTTCTAAAAGTCTTGGCTGATTGTGTGCTGGGTAACAATAGTTGGAAGGATTGACTCATAATTGTGCAATATTTTTTTAGATTAGTACCTAACCCATGTAATGGAAAAAAAAAAAAAAGATTGAATTAAGATGTTGGGCCTAGAGCAGGGTGTGTGTGTTTTGTTATTCAACTGTTTTGCATTCATATCTACTCTAAAAATGTGCTTGTCAAGAACTGGTCAGCTTTGGGGTTTTATAAAGAAAGGAAATTATATTATAAAAATCTCTTAAACTTGCGAGTATGTAACAAAAGAAATCTAAGTCAGCGTATCACAGAGACACCAGCATAATCACGTTTGTAATAGCCAAGATAAGTAACCAGCTTAGCTGCCCATCAACAGATTAATGCGTTTACATAGGCACCGTGGAATTCTATTCAGCTGTGAAGAAGAAAGAAATTATGCCATCTGCAGGGAAGTGGATAAACTGGAGATCATCATTTTGACAGAAATAGGGCAAGCTCTCCTATGCAGAGTGTAGATTGATTTTAATTGTCTTAATCTTACATTTATTGAGAGACAGAGGATGTGCTTAAGTACGTTTGCATGGGTGGGCACATGCAGGTCAGAGGACATCTTTCAGATGTTGTCTCCCCTCCCCCCATCACATGGGAGCTGGATACAAAACTCAGGCCATCAGCTTTTGAGGCACATGCCTTTATCTGCTGAGCCATCTCACTGGCCCCAGAATCTAGAACAAAATCTAAACAAATCCCAACAGAATCTAAAACAAAAAACAAACAAAACCCCCATAGGATGAGACCGCAGAAGCAAGGCTCCTGTGTAGGGAGGAACAGGTCTAAAGGGGGTAGAGTAATGGGAGAGAGAGACAAATAGTGCATGCTTTCTCTCATATGTGGAACCTAGACTGCAGATCCTGGTTTCCACATGAAAACACTAGGGCTGTTCAGCAGGAGGGAGGCACCCAACGGGAGGGACACAGGAGAGGGATGAAGATATAACTATGGAATGAAACACGCTTTGTGTGCTAAAACTTTTAAAAAACAGGATTAAAATAATAACAGTAAATAGGAGGAGGAGAAGTGAAAGCAAATTTGATTGCCACCTTTATGCTTTCATGTATCCATCCAGAACACATAGAGACACCTTTGGGGTCCCCGCACCCCATTTTTCCAAGTCAAGTGTATCGACCTCTGTCAACAGCTCATCATGCACAGGGGCTAAGGGGTCAACAAGAGGCAGACGCCCCACTCCTGGCACAGGGAGAAGTGGCAATTCCTGCTGAGCCGCCTTTATTTCCTCATGGATAGATGGGTCCACACCTGTAGTGCGTATGGCATGAGGCCATCTGCTGGGAGTATAGGAAGACAAAAAGAAATTTCATCTCTCATAGCTGTCCAATGTAACCCACTGCATGTTTTCTGATGAGAGCTAACTAGTCCTCAGGAGAGAAGACTCCACAGCGCCATTCTTCAGGGCTCCCCTGAGCGATGGGCGGAACTGAATATGTGTTCACCAGAGAAAAAAAAGTCAAATCTTACCTGACAGCAACTCAGACTGTCCCTGGAATCCTCTAAAGAGGCTAGTTAGGCTAAACGAGGCCATATGGGTGACCTTAATCTAATCTAACAGGTGTCCTTCCGAAAGAGGAGTTTACACCCGTGACATTCGTGCCACTGTTGCACCAGTGGGCGTGTCTTGTGAGGCTGGTTATTATAAAGCTCACAAGGCTCAGGGTAGAGTAGGACTGATGGTTACTTTTTTCCTCCTGTAGTGTGCACAGTGCTTTCCAGGTCAGCACCAGCTTGATGTCTCCATGTTCTGTGACTAAGTATGTAATATCTTCAACAGTAGGTCTTACCACAAAGTTCTGCGGGGAAACCAGTAGCAGTGTAAATAAATAACCTGTACTATGTGTGCTCTCTTGAACCTCAGCCAACAACTCAAAAAGAAATAACCCATTTCTGGCAGCGGGCATTTTATTAGATAGCCTGTGGTATTTGGTAGGGGCCCTGTCACCCTATGATTTAATAACTCCACTTTGATTCATTCCTGTCCCATTAATCCCATTTAATTAAGCCTTTAAACCAGTGCATCCTGTCTTCTTTCTCTCGAAAGCCCTCCTCATGACCCCTTGGGTCTCTTGAAAACTTCCCTGACCACTATAGGTATTTCAAATAAAGCATGCATATTAAAAGATTCAAAGCTACAAGTCAGGCAGTGGAGGCACACGCCTTTAATCCCAGCACTCGGGAGGCAGAGGCAGGCGGATGGCTGTAAGTTCAAGGCCAGCCTGGGAGTCCAGGACAGTCAAGGCTACACAGAGAGACCCTATCTCAGAGATTAAAAAACAAAGATTCAAATTACATTCACAAATGAGAGAAAACATGTGATTTTTGTCCTTCCAGTTCTTGGTCGCCGCACTCAGAATAAGTTTCCAGCTCCAGCCATTTACCTGTGAATTTTATAATTTCATTTTTATTATTTTATAACCTTGCAAATATATGGAAGCATCACAACTCCAAACTGACTAGGCCCAAAGTCTCTATACTCAGCGAACTTCTGTACAGTTAGACTAGGCATTCAGAATGTACGCTGTGGTGTTTCACATTAAAATTTACACTTTCAGTATTGAGTATATGTTATGCACTTATCTACCACCAAAACAAACAAAACACCCATAACAGAATTATAACTAGAAAAAATTAACTTTATATTCTCCTTCAGAACTCATGTCTATCACCCACATTCAATCTTTTCTCCTTCTCTGGTATTTAGCCTTTCCTCTTCTCTTTTGTTCATGTTATACTGTTACCCTCATGTACATTTGTTTACATGTATACATATATTATTGTCTAGAATCCATCTTTCTGTGACTGTGTGACCTTGTTCAGCATTATATATTCTGAGTCCATCCTTTCTGTGAAAATGTCTCAACCTCATTTTTATTTAGAGCTAAGAAAGACATTTGGAGAAGTATGTGGATAGATCTCTCAAAGGGGGCAAAGGCCGTGAAGATACTCAAGTCCCATGTAAATGCTCATCAGAAGGTTGTGGGGAGCAGAGAAAGCCTTGAGTGCATGTGTAAGGAGTGGGTGAAGTCCTGGGTGAATGTGTATTGTTGACACACCCATGTCAAAGTCCAACGCCGCAGACCCATGGATTGGAGACCCGCCCCTTTAGGAATCTTCGGGACCCCTGCAGAAGATTGGACCTCCTGCGGCATCTAGCCTGTGGGTTGAACAACTACTGGATTCTTGACGTTTCTGTCAGGAGACAGACATTGTTGGACTGGTGGACCACTCTAATAAATCATAGGTATGTACTTCCTAACATGGCCATGATAATTATGTCTTCCTGCTCTGTCATTCATCACTCCTTGTCTTTAATTTGTGTGTTCAGACTGGTGGCCAGGCCTGCTTGAATGTGCTCCTGCAGGTGATCCCTCTACATCATGGGTCACAGTGATAACAGTTGCCTAGGTTATCTTACAGGGACTCGAAGGTGCGTCTCTTGAACCCATACACTTGGGTCTGATGGGTGATCTTTACCACCATCAGGACTCCCGGAACGACACCATGGGTCATGTTAGCCTTACCATGCACCACAAGAAGCATCATCACACATGCGTAGACCCTCAGGCATCTCTCATGCCTCAATCCCTCCTTGGAGAGGTGCCTCTGAGTGTTAGGGCCCTGACTCTGAGCTTAGCCACCTCATAATGAACTTCCTCTTGCAAAACTCTTAGTGATTGGAGGACGGGGCACTGGGTGGGACAAGCCTGGTTCGGGAACAGTGGGGGGTTGTTGGTACTGACCACTGTGCTCTCTCACAGAGAGACCACTTCCCTAGATGTCATATCTGGTTTGACAAGAGTAGGCTGCCACCTGGTTCCAGAGCCACTTTGTCATGAAGGCTCAGCCTCTTTTATTTCTTTTTATCCAGACTCCTGGAATGGAGCTGACATCCCAAACATGATGTGGGGAAGGTAACTTTCAGCCCCATTTATGGCCACCCACCTCACAGCCCATGAACTAACATCGGGGGAGGGAGCTTTGTAGGCTTGTCAGGGTGACCACACCTTGAAGGACTTGGGGTCAGAGTACAAAAA
Organism: Acomys minous; assembly: GCF_964271855.1. NCBI lineage: Eukaryota > Metazoa > Chordata > Mammalia > Rodentia > Muridae > Acomys > Acomys minous. Next base: position 10,620,813 of record NC_140498.1, read on the forward strand.
GAGGTATTGTATACATGACTTTCCTCCAGAAACCTTTATTGATCTCTGTGCCCAGCAAACAGCAGGATTTGGAGGGGTGAGGTGAGAGCCATCTGGGAGTTGAGCACATGCACAGGGCAGCAGGTGGGCGAGAAGCCAGGATGAGACTCTGATTGAGGTTCTCCAAGTTCTCCAAGGACAGGGCAGCCAGCAACAGTGAGTCAGGTGGAGCAGCAGCCATCTCAGTGCCGGGGCATCTGTGAGGACAGGGAGAGGTCATGAGACCCAGGGTCCTGTGCTGTTGTCCTGGACAGTCTGTCCTCCCCAATGCCCCGGACCTTCCTTGCCTCTCACCTTGGCTGGGCTTGGTGGGTACCTGGCCTTGTGAGCCTCTTCATTCCCCAGAGGCCTCAGCAGGCAAGAGCGGCGGTGGGAGAAGGCCTCGAAGCTTCTCTTGCCATGGTAAGACCCCATGCCACTTTTCCCTAGATGAGAGGATCCCAGCCAATCTTACACTCACAAACCTCATGATCTCCTTTTTCTGAGCCTCCTAGGGAGAGCTAAACCTTAGCGTGTTCCTTAGGGACAAGAATGCCCAGAAAGTCTCTTCCCAGCTGTGCTGCTAAAATAGTTGTGTGACCCCCCCCCCCAAGCTTAAGGGACCCCTGTGAAAGACCAGAGCACCCGGCGACTAATTCTAGGATCTGAGCACCAGACTTACCCACACCCCCAAAGGGCAAAGTGGACACAGTGATGTGGGTGATGACATCATTGGCCGCCATTCCACCGCTTGATGTCTCTGCGATGATTTTCTTGATCACCTGTGTAAAGACCCAGGCAGCCACCTTGCAGCCCTGCATTCTCCCCACCCTTTCTGAACATGTCTTGGAGCCTCAAGAACAGGGACTAGTGGAGGCTGAGCCTCAGCCGCCATCTCTGTCACCCTTAGCCTCTGCCATGTCTCCAGCCCTCTGCAAATTATCTCACGGCCCTCAGCACTGTATGAGGAAATAATAGCAGCTCCACAACCCCGCGCAATGGCCACCTCATGCCCACCTCTAGGAAGATGAGACTGTCTAGATCTTAGAGAGAAGGCCAAAGAAGCTCAGACGGGTTAGTTGATTTGTCCAAGGTCACACATCTCATGGGTGAGGAAGCTGCAAACTTGAGCCCATGCCTGTGGGTTCCTGGGCCCCCTGGCATGTGAGTGTTATCCCTGAGGGGCTGGGAATCTGGGAGGGGGAGTCCTCGGCCTACCTTCTCATTGTTGGAGAACACGTAGAGCGCCAGGGGCTTCTCGCGCTGGTTGATAAATTTAATGGCCTCATCCAAGCTTCGGACAGTCACGATGGGCAGCACCGGCCCAAAGATCTCCTCCTGCATCACCTTGGACTGGGGGTCCACGTCCACCAGGATAGTGGGGGCTGAGGAAGGAAGTGAGCCCGGGTCAGTCTGTGCCAATCCACCCCCAGTCCCCAGCGCGCGCGCGCACACACACAAACACACACACACACACACACACACACACACACACACACACACACACGCCAGTGCCAACATCTAGTTCCTACTTGTATTCTTTTGCAAACAAAGCTACCAAGTTTATGTGGGGCAGAGACAAGGCCACTTTCTCCCAACCCCAGTGTCCTGGACTCCATCATGGAGGACCATGGGAATGTCTATAGACTAACCTGCACGGGGAGGAGGGGGGCGTAAGCTGAGCAGTGAACATTGAAGGGACAGCTATTACATCGGCTGACCCGACGTGCCCATCCTATAATTCTTTTGTCTCCCTGGTAACTGGGGACCAAAGAGCTCCAACAGATTTTGCTCCTGCCAGGCCACTGGGAGTTCCTCCCAGCCTGGCCTGCCTTGAGCTCTCGTGGCCTCTGCTGGCTCCATTCACAGACTGAAGGTGGAGATGAGGCCCATGTCTGACTTGTGGGAGAGAGGTTTCTGGGGGGGCAGTAGAGAGGGGTTCCTTAAGAGCTGTGCTCAGTGTCTGCCTTCTGAGAGCCCCCAGAGCTTTCTGCAGGCCCCCTTTGGGAAAGCCTGCCTGCTGGCTGGCTGTGTCCACTCGCTGTAGACTCGCTGTAGACCCCGGCAGTCCAGGCAAACAGGCAGCACTGCTCAAGGCAGAACACACACCTATGTATCGTGAAGCCGCATCCCAGGTGCCTCCGTGGGCTACTTTCTGGCCCTCAATCAGGCCTATGACCCGCTGGAAGTGACGGTCATTGATGATTCTCCCATAGTCACGGGACAGCTTAGCATTTTCCCCATAGAAATCCTAAGAAGAGATGAGGCTTCAGGGAAGACCCGGCCCTGTCATGACCACAGCTTCCTAGCTGCTGGGCAATGATGGCCTTTGTGTGGGAAACTGAGTAGAGCTGCCCCCCCACCCCCACCCCATTGTGCTCTGTACCCCTTCCCCATTGTCTGCAGTGTGCATATTTCTTTTGTGAAAAGAGAAGTACCTACTATTTCTCAAAGTCCTTGCTTGAGGCCTGCATGCCTTGCACTTCCCCCACTCCCCCCCTCGGGGCATACTCACTTTCAGTGACTTTTTGAGCTTCTCCACGATTTGGTTCTGAATGGAGGGGTCACAGAGGATGTAGTCTGGGGCCACACAGGTCTGGCCACTGTTCATAAATTTCCCCCAGGCAATCCGCCTGTGAAAAACACAGTCTGTGAATCATGGGAGTTCCCTTGCGAGCATCCACAAGCTCTAGAGCAAGGCACTGAAGGCTGAGCGATGGAGGCCAAGTCTGTGGGGCTCGGTGCTGCCACCGTGGGTCCTCCTAAGCAGCCACTCAGTTGCAGACACAGGGAGCTGCCCAACCCCTCATCACACTGCAAGGGTTCCTGCAGCCAGTGTGTCTAATGTCATAAACATGGTGTCAGTGAGGACATTCTGAGGACCTGGGGTGAGTGCTCTGTGACTTTGATCACATTCTCAGAGCCTTGCATGGCCTCTGAGGTGACACCGGTACTTGGACCCCTCCATATATGCGGAGTACAGAGATTGCCAGAGGCCTGCCTGGTCCAGATATGAGTCCCATCCTGGACTCTGAGCGAGTGACCCAGCTTTCCAGGTCATGCTGTCCAGATCTCAGATGAGACCTGCTGCAGAGTGGGCAACTGGGGTTGGTGACTTGAGTGACCCGCATTTGCTTTTCCTGAAGCTTTTACTTAGAGCACCACCCCTCGTGAAGCCCACAGAGTCAGTGGTCTCTCTGGATGCCTCCTCTAGGAAGACTTTTATGAATGGTGGCCCCTCTCAACTTCTACCAACCCAAACTATAGACTCCCTAAGGGCAGGGACCATCATTATTACTTGTCACAGTGTCATAAAGCTTGGCACCATCACCTGTGCCAAGGTAGCATCCCAAACCTCTGAAGCCATAGCCAGCTGAGGCCACGCCTCCTTACCGGCAGGCCACATCCAGGTCACAGTCCTTGTCCACGTAGCATGGGCTCTTTCCTCCAAGCTCCAGGGTGACAGGGGTGAGGTTCTGGGCAGCAGCAGTCATAACAATCTTCCCCACAGCTGTGCTTCCGGTGTACATGATGTGGTCGAACCTCTCGGCAAGCACCTCCGTGGTCTCAGGGACACCCCCTTTGATCACCGGGTACAGATCCTTCCGGCAAAGAGACAGTGGAGGCTCAGCAAAGACCCGGCCTCTCCCCATTCCACACACAGCATGGGCAATAGCAAACTGGCTGCCCCTCAGTCCCTCAGCTCTGTACTCACCTGGGTATCCTAGCAGGCAAGTCATTCTCCTGGCTCAAGGGCTCCACTTGCCGTTAGGAGCTGGACTCCTCCCACTTGCTCTAAATAATCTAGTCCCCCAAGCTTTAAAGACCTGACCCCCAATACGGTCATCCTGGAGCTCTAGAGGGTATCTCACCTTGTCCAGGTACTGAGGGATAAGTGTGGCTAGCAGGTCTGCCGTGTTCTCACTCACTTCTGAGGGCTTCAGGACTACCGCGTTTCCTGCAGAATACAGAGTCGGGGTCATCCTCAGGAGACCTCCTCAAAGACAATTCCAACCCAATGACTAGGCCTGCAGATTCTGTTACATCATCTGGGGGGGGGGGGACGGGGGAGGCTAGCCCCAGGTGCGTGTTGTGAGTGCATGCAGGCTCATGCTGAGAAGCACAGGTACACACATAGGAACACAATGCTGGGGCACACACAGGCACACACATGAGCATCTGCTACAGGTACACGCACTGGCACACACTCTCCGAGAGGCACCACCTGCCCCTCAGCAGTGCTGGAAGGCTGCGGGAAAAGAAAGGACACACAAAGAGATGCCCATGCTGGACGAGAGAGCGGCTCTAGCCACTTAGAGCGGCTCTAGCCACTTCGGTCACATATTATCAAAGAATCCTGACCCCCATGGCCACCCACTCCCCATAGGTATGAAAAGGCCAGCCTGCAGGCCTGGCTAGATGGTTTGGTCATCACAACCTCCTTGTAACAGTCCTTCCAAAACGGAGACCTCGTACCTGCAGCAATGGCACCCACCATGGGCTGGACAGTGAGGTTGAAGGGATAGTTCCAAGCACCTATGACCAGGACCACGCCCAGGGGCTCCGAGTGGATGAAGAGCTCATCGTGCTGGGTCTGCGGAGTCTTCTCCACCAGCTCGTCTTCAGCCCACTCTGGGAGCTTCTTAACCATGGTCTCAATCTCCTCCAACACATGAACCACCTCCTCATAGTAGGAGGTCCATTCATTCTAGGGAGAGACTCCGTGTGAACTTGAGGCCCGCAGCCAAGGAAGGCTCTGCTGGCCTGGGTGAGTTGGTTGTCTAACATGGCGTCCACAGCAGGGTGGTGGGGTACAGAAAAGGCACAGAAAGGACACAGAGCTGAAGACTGACTGTGTGGAAGGCTTATAGACCGCACTGAGCCCGGAACCTGGGAAAGCTTGGGCGGTCACAGGGCTGAGTACGTAGATGTAGGTACAACCCCCCACCAGGGAAGATGGGCCCAAGAGTGACAGGCAAAAAGCCAGAACTATGGCAGAAGGAGGCAGGATCTGGGGCAGCTGGGGACCCCAGAGCCTCCAGGGATGGTGGGGAGCAAGAGAGAGGGAACGCAGGTGGCATATATACGCATCTCTTTCCTGAAAAGTTTTGACTTTGGGAAGGCAGAAGAGTGAGTTTTCTCATTCTTGCCTTTAAGTGGGAAGCAAAGACAGTAGTCGAGTGAGTACTGACAGGGCAGAGGGTGGGCGCCACACGGAGGGTGGAGGCCGACTCCAGTCAGTCCCCACACAGCAAAAGGCTTGTGGATTCGGAGGCTCCTGATTCTGCCCTGAGCAGTGGCTGGAGCAACGCCAGGGGTCAAGGAGGAGCGAGGAAGCCACGCTCAAGGCTTGACTCTTCCTGTGCCTTATAGCCCTGCTAGTCCCTTCATGTAGCTGCTCCCCACCCAACCCCCACCCCAGCCCCGCCCTCCAGGACACCCACCTTGTGCAGGTCAGCTGTCAACGCAGCTGTGATAGCCAACTGGTTTTCAGTGATCATGCGCTGCAGTGCCTCCAGCTGCTGGATTCGGAACTGCAGCGGCCGAGTCTTGCCTGAGTTAAAGGCCTCGCGGGCCCGGTTCACGATGTTACTGATCTTGCTCATTCTACCTGGGGATAGAGAGCACTTTGTAGGAGAGGAAGGAGGCCAGCCACATCCTCGGCTCTGGGCTGTGCTTTGGCACCAGCACCCTGGCACTGGCTCACCCCTCAATACTCAAAACGCATTCCTGCTGGAAGATCGCCTTTCGTAGCTCAGATGGCTGGCTTTCCTGACATCTCAGTGACCCACACTCATCCTAAGCGGAGTCTGCCATAGGCTGGAAGGGGGGAACCCCTTCTTGGCAACCCTCCAGTCCCACCTACTTGCAAATTGGGGCAGCTTCCTTTCTGGTAAACAGTCAACAATCCACTTTTAAGGTTAGGCAGAGTACCCACAGACCACGGATTCATTTAAGTGTGTATTTGTCACACCAAAGGTCTGTGCGGGAGTTTCGAGTCACTACAGCATCCTGAACACCCACAAACAAGAGAGTGCCTACTGTTTGCTGGTGACATACATTGGAAACAGCCTAAGAGTAACCACAGCCCAAGGAGGCTTAGAGGAGTCCTGTGGCATCTGGGTGATGGATTCTTCAGAAATAAGACAGAAAACTATCAAGCACAGCCACAAAGGCTCTGCCTGCCACACCTGTGTCCTGGGGAAGAAAGAAACAGGTCACCCAAACAACAGGTGGTGTGTGTGTGTGTGTGTGTGTGTGTGTGTGTGTGTGTGTGTGCGTGCAGGAGTGAAGGAAAAGTAGGGGTAGCCCGAGTGTGAGGGGAGGGGAGCAGCTGAGAGAGGAAAATAGTTGGTAACATCTTTCTCTCCCTCCTCCCTCCCTCCCTCCCTCCCTCCCTCCCTCCCTCTTTCTGTCTTCTTCCCTTCTTCTCCCTCTCAGGAACTGCATTCCTACCACCAAACTACACCCCTGCTGCAATGATCTTGCTCTTCACTTTTTTTTTTTTTTTTTTTTTTTTGGCATTTGACATTTTGCAGTGAGCTTCTTTTCCTGAGATTCTATTGCATCTTTGAGTGGAGACTACGCAGTGATGCTGCAAAGCTGAACAAAAGAGGGTGCGTTCCATAGCACTTCCTCTCTCTTCCCAAGAAGCTGTCACTTGTACTGCACAGAAGGCTGCGGGTGCCAACCCCTCACCCTCCTTCCAGAGATATTTGACCCAGCACTGTATGGCAGGTAACCCTGGGGTGCGAAGGAAAGCTATTCCCGTTGTACACAGACACAGCAAGTGCCCCAACCCCCACACAATATTACATGAATACAGTAGTTAACGATGTTAGACACCCATTCGGTGGGTTGCATGAGCCTGCCTGATTTGGGCTTCAGATTCCCTCACCGCTCCCTCACCCAGAGATGCTGACCCTTAGACTTCCCACCCTGCGATAGGAGCCCTGCTGGCGCACAGGCTTCAAATCTGGGCACGCCACACCCCATTCCTTATGCTCCACCGGGAGACTGGGCAGGTCCTTCACTGGACCCCTTGGTCCTGCCAGCCTGTGGGCCAGGTCTTTCCTGATGGCCACAGCTTCAGCCATGCCACCCTGCAGCAAGATTGCACTCCTCTTCCTACCCCGTGGTCTAACCAAGGTCACACAACCTCAGCCACGAACCACAGAGGTAGGGGACCGAAGGGCAAGAACCTCATGTGAGTGAAGCTGGGTTGAGCTTACTACTCCTCACGTCACCTCCCAAAATGAAGTGGTCTTTACGAAGCTAGGTCCCTGGGCCTCCTCCGTGAGCCAGTTAACCACTGCGCTGTTCACAGAGTCACTGACGGGTGGAACTGCATTTGGTGTTGCACCCGGGCACCTGAGTGGGACAGGAGCTGGGTTTCCTTCCTCTGAACCAGCCCACCTTGGGGGTTACACCTTCCTGCTAGTACTCCTTTTAGTTGCCCCATTCTCAGTACTACTTCATACCCCGCCCCCCCTGCCCCCCCGCCCCCCCCCCCATCCTCACAAAACCTCCATATAGAGCCAGTGAGATGGCTTAGTGGAAGTACTTGCTCTCAAAGCATGAGGCCTGAGTTTGGATACGAAGACCCCAACTAAAGCCAGGTGTGGTAGCACGTATTCAAAATTTCACAACTCCTGCTATAAGATGGGAGGCAGAGACAGGAGAACCCCTGCAGCCTCACAAGCCAGCTATCTTGGTATACCTGGGTAGCGGCCAGTAACAAAGAGTAGAGCCTGCCTTGACAAGATGGGGACTGATAGCCCAGGCTGTCTGCTAAGCTGCACACATCATGACACGTACACCTGTATGCACACACACACATCATGGCACGTACACCTGTATACACACACACACACACACACACACACACACACACACACGGGAAGGGGAGAAAGAGAGGCAGAGACAGAGATGGAGGGAGATTGATTTTAACTGCACTGTAAAAGCACTCACAGAGAAAGGTCAGTTGTGTGTCTGTTCCACAGATGAGGAAGGTAAGGCTGAAAACATTCGACATGCCACCTCTGCCCTCACAGGCGACAGACACTGGAATCAGGCTTTCTCTAAAGTGCGACTCTCTCTAAAGTGCAAGCACACAGCCACTCAGCCCTGCATTTCCAGAAGCAGAAAAGCTTAGCTGTGCACACCAAGGTCTCTCACCCAAAGGCCACCTCTGCTCCTGTGTTCTGTGCGTCTCTGGGACTTTCTTGGCCCAGAGTTGCAGATAACAGAACTCTAGAGACCTGGTGCTGGGCAATCAATGCACCCAGTCAGGAAATGCTGGCCTGGCAGGGTCTGGACCAGTTGCCCTCAGAGTGGACGAAAGTCTCAGACTCTCAAGGCTCTTGCTTCAAGCAGGCTGTGCTTACATGCTCCCACCTAGAGACAAAGTAAGAGGGACGAGGACAGTTACCTTCTACACAGCCTCCTCCAGCAGCTGGGACTCCTGGAATGAGTAAGAGCCAAAAGAGCACACATTTAAGGACCCTCCTTCCCGCCCACTTGGACCCTGGAGTCCTTGCCCAGGAAGTTCGCGTGACGAGGATAAAGCAATATTCAAATTTGGGTGCAGCATAATCCGGACCTCCGTTCCACACAGGTTTTGAAGATTACTTCTTGGGCTGTCTGTTTTGTTCTGTTCTGAAATGCATGATGGGCCTGTGAAAGTTTGTGCGGGCTCTCAGCCAGCCCTCAGAAGAAGCCTGTGTTTGCCCTGGGCGTGGGGGCCACTGAGTAATTCAGTGTGGCACGAACCTCATCCATTCTCCAAAGTGCTTTTGCCAGCTGCTGTTCCATGAGTTCTCTGTTATGTAAGGTTTACAGCGGGTGAGCTCCAGTCATGCAGTGGGTGCACAGCACCCAGAAAAGGTAGGCCAGAAATTCACAACCCATTCTGCCACTGTCCTATGTGCAGGGACTAGGGTCCCACTAAAACACAGACTCACAACCTGCTGGTTGGGAGATTTCTACAGGAGTCCCCCATAGGATGTGGACCTGTTCCCCCAAAGATTAGTGGAGAACGTGGCCAGGTCCCACCAGAACTGCCAGGAATGTCCTGCCTGTGACCACCCACGGAGGACAGAAGCTAGAAGTCCCTTCCCGTGCATTTTAGCCAGCGTTCTCTGAGCCCCTGGTCGGCACCACACTGCGGTGTATAGGTTGGTATGCGGTGCCACAGTCAGCACAGCCCACACCTATACCATAACCAGGGCTTCTTGGCCTCTTTCTCCCAGGCTCCTTTGCCCTCTTAGCCACCTGCTGTTCTTGCATCTCAGTTCTCTCAGAAGAAAACAGGTCCCCACAGTGGCTGTGAGCCCAAAGACTATGTGTGCTCTCACCTTCCCCTTAATCTGCACACTCCATGGCTCTGCTCCAATGCCACAGCAAATAGCACCACTTTGTCCTCTTCAGTCTTTTCCTCTAGAGCAGCTATGCCCCCCGGGCGCACCATGTCTACAGTTATGGGTAATAAGATTATAATGGAATTGAAAATGTCTATTGTCTGCTGGCTTTCTGCCATGGCAGCTGTTGCAGCACATACATCACAGGGCCTAATACCTGATGCTAAGTAAAGACTTACTGGGTTTGTATTTGCTTTTCATTTTATCATTACTGTAAAGCGTATCCCTCTGATCTTAAGAAGGAAAGGAAGGGGGAAGGTAAAATTAAAAGTAAGGGCTTTTCTTTGTTGCCCTCTCTAGATCCTAGATAATGACAGGGGTCTTTTATATGTGTCAGTAATAGCTTTAGGCACTATAGCTGGACAGAGAGTGAGCTATTCTAACCCAGCTATGCTGGCTTGGCCTACTTCCCAGCCACGCTCCCTGTTACCAGTCATCTTAGTCTCGTCCTGGCTGTTCCTGCTCTGTCCATGTCCCCGTCACAACTCTGCCCCTGGTGACCTTCTTCACCCTCTCTGGTCCTCACCAGGGATCCTCCCTCTCTGGGACTGGAAGTCCTACCCTAACTCTCCTGTCCTGCTATAGGCTGTTCAGCTCTTTATTAACCAATCAGAGGTGATGGTTAATAACCGTCACCTAACACTGAGACCCGAGATACTTCAATAATAATGACAACGCCAACATCCGGACTACAAGCAGATCTCTGGGTGCAGAAATCAGCATCTGAATACACAGTGCAGAAAGCCACCCCCCCCCAAAAGTGTGCCGTGTGAGGCCAGCAGCTGCCCCATGCATACTATGGTTGCTACATGATTTCCTCTTTTTTGACCTAACTTTATGCTGGTTTTGTTCATGGTGGCGCTGGGAGTAGTGGCTGATCTCTGCAGGAGGTCTATACCAGTTAGGTCTGCTTAAGTGTGCTTTATGATGTCCACACAGAGGCAAAAATTGCCTGCTGAAAACACGTCCTTGCTGTTCATTGACACACAATAGTCTTATGCTGCCCTACCACCTGCCTCCCTCTCTGGCCTTCCCTCACCCAACAGAACTGGATTCACTAAGTGTTGGAAATCCACAAAATGGATGCTTTAGTAAACATTTGTTAAATGGTGAAATCAAGAAAACAGTTCAAAAATAATGTGGAAACTAGTGATGGGAGTGTGCCTAGCTTGCTGAGATGAGGGACACCTCTGGGTAGAGAGGGGCATTCAGACAAGGACCAGTAGGGGCTTGGAACAGCAAGCCAAGGCAAGATGCGGGAGGAGAGTGGTGTCTCTGCTGAGGATTGTCACTGAGGCAGCGTAATGTGGCTGTGGCCTGCAGGAAGTGAAGAGAGGGCCCATACTCCAAGGCCCAGAGCGCTGTAGACTGAGCTAGACTGTGGGCTGGGGAGCAGTAAGCAGCTGGTCAGAGGGACACATCTGGTAATTAGTCTTGCTTTTGTCATGAGCAGTGGCAGTGCCTCGTTACTATTATGTGACATAAGTCAGGCAGCCTCAGAGCCATTTAAATTGATGAAGAACAACATCTCCAGGGTTGTTTCACCTTTTTTTTTTATTATTATTATTAAGAATTGTGTTTTAGCCTAGGCGGTGGTAGCGCACGCCTTTAGTCCCAGCACTCAGGAGGCAGAGGCAGGTGGATCTCTGTGAGTTCGAGGCCAGCCTGGTCTACAGAGTGAGTCCAGGACAGCCAAGGCTACACAAAGAGGCCCTGTCTTGAAAAAAAAATTGTGTTTTAGGGCTGAGTTGTGGCTCAGTGGTAGGGTACTTGCCTAGTATTCTGGCATTATAGAAAGAAGGTTTCAGTTGTGGACTAGCGTGGATTGTAACAGGAACTCTTTCAGATGCCTACTTTCCGGTGTTAAAGTTTGCAAATCCTGGTAATCCATTCTCACTCAACACCTGGTTCCAGTTTGGGCTGGCCTGTTCTGGCTCCTGGGCACCATCAGCCTGCTCTTCCAATCACTGTCACTTCCCACGGTGGCACCTCCAAACACGCTAGACGGACTTTTGCTGGTGAAGGCCTGATTGTGTCTCTCCTCCCATTTGACATCAGTCGGTGCCCTTTTGTTGCACTCTGGGAGAATATGCAATCCTTGGGTTCCTGAGGGCTTGACCCTGGCCACCTCTTGTGGCAAATAGCAACACCTAGGCTACACCCGCGACCTGACTTAATGATATTTTCAGTTTGTGTTGGTTTGTTAGCCTTCTGTCCTTGGTGGACCATCTGTATATAAGAAAAGCCCCCAGAATCAGAATAAGCAAGGGAGACCTGTGGAGAGACCCTCAGGCACTTCATAGACACTTGAAGCTTCAAGTCAGACCGGAAAGTGTTGTCATGGCAACGTAAAGTGGTGTAGCCACTTTGGAAAACAATGTGACTGCTCCTCTGAGTGCAGCATATGTGGCTATCATGACCCACCCATCCCGTTACAGAGTATGCACACACACGCAACACACACACACACACACACACACACACACAGACACACAAGAAGTGAGAACATGTGTCTACAGGCAGCGTGCAGGGGAGAGCACACAGCACGGTAACTCCTGAAGCCCAAAATGGGAACCACCCAAATGCCCAGCAATCAATGAATGGACAAACAGTATGTGGCACACCCCTGCAATGAACACACGGCCACAAAAGGGAATGAATGATAAACGTGGGCCCCAGCACAAATGAACCTTAAAAGATAGGACCACGTGAAAGGAGCCAGATGCTTGCCAGTCTGCGTGTCTCATAGCTCCCTTACAGGAAATGCTCAGGAAAAGCAAATTCACAGAGACAGAAAAGAGAGGGGTGGTTGACAGACCCTGGAGAGGCAGAGAAACAGATGAAAGGACTGACTGGTAATGGGCATGTGCTTAAACATATATCATGGTCCAATCCCAGCACCCCCCAGAGACAGAAGCAGGAGGACCACTGCAAGTCTGAGGCCAGCCTGGTCTTCATAGAAAATTCCAGGCCAGCCAGGGCTATAGAGAAATAGAGTCTGTCTCAGTTAGGTTTACTAAGTGTTGTTTATATGTTCATCATTGCTGTGATGAAACAGAGTGACCAAAAAGCAAGTCGGGATGGGGGTGGGGGAAGGGTTTATTTCACTCGCAGTTCCATAGAGCAGGTTCATCAATCAAAGGCAGTCAGGGCAGGAACCTGGAGGCAGGAGCCGATGGAGAGGCCATGGAGGGTGCTGCGAACGAGTTTGCCCCTCACGGCTTGCTCAGTCTGCTTTCTTATAGAACCCAGGACCACCAGCCCAGGGACGGCACCACCACAAGGGCTGAGCCCTCCCCCATTGATCACTAATTAAGAAAATGCCCTACAGCCCCATAGGCATGCCTACAGCCTGATCTCAGGGAGGCATTTTCTTAATTGAGGCTCCCTCTTCTAAAATGACTTTAGCCTGTGTCAAGTTGACATAAAACTATCCAACACGGAGTCATTTTTCTAAATTAATACATACTCTAAACAAGTGACTTGTACAGTGTGTGTTGTAGTTAGTCTTCTGTTGCTGTTGACCACGGCAACTCCTATAAAAGAAAGCATTTCATTGGGGCTGGCTGGCAGTGTCAGAGGTTCAGTCTGTTATCATCGTGATGGGGAGCATGGCGGCATGCAGGCAGACATGGTGCTGGGGAAGGAGCTCAGAGTTCTATATCCGGATCAGAAGACAACAGGAAGAGACAGAGCCACTGGGCCAGGCTTGGGCTTTTGGAAGCCCAGAGCCCACCCCACAATGGCACACTTCTTCCAACAAGGCCACACTTACTTCAACAAGGCCACACCTCCTAACTCTTTCCACTCCCTAATGACTAAGCATTCACACATATCTGCCTATGGGTGGCTATTCTTATGCAAACCACCACAGTGTGTGAAGCCTTGAGCTTTCTTTTGTTTGTTTGTTTGTTTTGTTTTGTTTTTCAAGACAAGGTTTCTCTGTGTAGCCTTGGTTGTCCTGCACTCGCTTGGTAGACCAGGCTGGCCTCGAACTCACAGCAATCCGCCTGCCCCTGCCTCCCTAGTGCTGAGATTAAAGGGATGCACCACCACGCCTGGCATACTTTTTTCTTTCGAGCTTTTATCTACTTATTTTTCCTTTGCAGTGTTACGGATGGAAACTAAGGCCTTGTCCAACCGTCTCCCTGTTCCGAACGAGTTTACGATTTGTGGAACTGCTCTGTAGTCCAGCATCACTACGGTCCTTAAGTGACGGTTGTACACAGCACCATCTGCCCAGAGAGGCCCCTGTCGTGGGGGCAGGAGAGCGCCCTGTAGTAAGAGCCTGACAGCATGCCCTCACCCAGGGTTCCTGTCAACATGAACAGGGAAATTGTAGTGCTCATGTATGTTTATCCTTGACGTGTGGGGATGAGAAGGTCTTCCTCCACCCCAAGACCTTCTGAAGCTCCTTCCGGCCAGCTAGGAGTCAGCGCCATAGAGGCTTCCAGATGAGGCACCAGTAGTGGAACTTGCTGATATAGGAATCTGACTGTTGGGACTGGATGACAATGACTGGGAAGGTGGGCTCCCTATATAGCTTCCCATATGGACTTAACCCTTCTGTGTCCCCTCCAGTTCCTACAGTCAACAGGTGGAGTCACAGTTAACAACTAAGCCCCCAACTCTGAATACCTGTGTTCGTGTGTGTGTGTGTGTGTGTGTGTGTGTGTGTGTGTGTGTGTGATGAAATCAGGTCACCCAGTGGGGCAGAAAACACAGTGGAAGGCTGGAGAGGGCCATGTCAGGTCTTCCCCGGTTAAGCTAGGCTTCCGGGCAGGGTGCAGTATAATGCAAGTCACTGTGAATTAGGCACCTGCAGCCTAGCAACAGGAATGCTTGCCCAGCCCAGGCACTGCCTACCTGAATCACACCCAGACCAGACCCAGCTGCAGGGCCTCCTGCTCCCACAGAGGTCACAGCCAGCCGGCCTGCCAGAAAGTCATGCCAGGGCACACGAGTTGGCACTAGTGGTCTCTCCGGGTTTGGGAAGGCTTCCTTCAGATTATACCCCAGAGACCGAGTGTCTTCTCGTCACCTGTAAAGCAACAGAAAGAGGGGCTAAGCTTGCTTTCTTCCCGAGATCTACACACACACACACACACACACACACACACACACACACACACGTGATGGGATGTTTTGGCCCAGCCTTGATTTCATTCTTACTTGGCTCAAAATCTTAAAAATACTCCCCCGTTTTCCAAACAGTGCTTATATAACACACACAGAACATGAAAGCGTGGGACACGTGGCCAGTTTGTAAGGAGCCTGGCAGGAATGCCTTGTTTTCCCAATAGTCTGGAATGCCCCTGTAGACAGAGTGAATGTGTGGCCCCTGGCGTCCACACGCCCTTGAAGGAGCTGTTATAAGCCCACTCCTCTATCCTTTCTCTTCCGTTTCTGAGCCCCATGATCTGAACGTCTGCCACATGCTCGCCACATGCTGTGCAGACACTGGCCCAAAGCAACAGGGCTAGCTGAGTAGGGAGGGACTCAAGGCTCCGAGGCCATGAGCCAAAGTAAACATCTCCTCTTTACAAGTTGATTTACTCCCTGCTGCTAGAGAGAGTAACAGAAGCCCGGCTTACATGGCTGGTAACACAACAGCTGAGCTTATACAAGCAAAAAACAGTGTCTTCCCATCCACCTCTTTGCTGTACTTCCCACTCTGGAGTGCGGGGACAACCGCTCCAAGAACGCCAGACAGAGTGACCGCACTGCTTCTATGGGTATCAGTATAAACCACATAAAATGCACTGTGTCTCCAGTTCACGAAAAACCAGTTTGCAAAGGCAAAGGTTCTACAAAGGGCCTTGGGCTTAATGAAGATTTTATTCTTATATAAGATTTCTGGCAGTTGTTTTCATTTTTAATTCCCTAGGGTGTTGCCGGATGCCCTCCCACCAACGCTGACCCTGCCAGTCTGTTTGCTTTGACAAGAGGCTGATGGGGTGTGTTGTTCTGTGTGGCGGTCTGGGTAGCGCTTTCTCACACAGGCTGTCGGTTTGCATCTGTTGGTAGCACCCCGCCCTCGCCCACTCACTCATGTGTGAGGGGCTTTGTGGTGTCTGTCCTCTTTGATAAATTTTTATGTAGCTAAGCACAACTTTTTGTTCCAGTTTGGGTCAGGAGGGCCCTCCCTTCCCCTAAGTTTTTCCTTTAAGTCTCTGGTTTTCCTGAAAGATTTTCGATGCTCCACTGTCTACTTTAAATTCACCAAGAATTTATCTTACGTTTCAAGCAAGTGGATTTTCTTTTTCTTGTAGGTAGATAGCTTGCTGTACTTGTGGTGTGTAATAACACCACTTCCCCTAACCATGTCTTTGCCGTATGGCAGGGAGTGCTCTGAGCACACGGCAGGTTTTAACTTATTCGGTCTTCACAACCATCAATGAGACATGAACATTGTACATATGCAGACCTGGCACAGGAAGGCTATGATTGGCCCGAGGTCACACAAGTAAGGGATTCTGCCTCAATGTCCCCATGTAAGAGGCTCTGCTGAATTCATTTCTTCCAAGTCTTTAAACTGGTTGCCAGAGTGTTGAGTGTATTTCCTCTAAAAATCGTTTTGCTGTCTCCTAGGTCTGTGCTTATGTCTCATTTCTCACACCTTAGTGTGTGTAGGTTTTGTCCTTTTGCTTTTGCCATGGAAAGTGTTTGGCATCGAGAGCTCAGGCGTCATGCATAAGGTGGTGGCTGGATTTGTTTTGGTTTGTTTTGGTTTTTTGAGACAGGGTTTCTCTGTGTAACCTTGACTGTTCTGGACTCGCTTTGTAGACCAGGCTGGCTTCGAACTCACAGTGATCGCCTTGCCTCTGCCTCCCAAGTGCTGGGATTAAAGGCTCGCGCGCGCGCGCGCGCGCGCGCGCACACACACACACACACACACACACACACACACACACACGGACCGCCCCCCCCCCCCTTGGCTGCTGTTCTACATATCAATGTGAATGTAAATCCTAATGGGTTCCTTTCTCCTCTCTTTTGGTACTTAAACTACATCAGTTCTTTTGTTTGGCTTTTTCCCCCCCCTTCTTATTCCAATATAAAAGTTATCTAACTCCAATTTGTCCATCGAATGTAATTTTACTATGTTTCAGATGAAGAGTTCTTATTTATTTTAATTGTTTTCCCAATATTTTTCAAGTACTTAACTTTTTTGTGTGTATGCAGGAGGGAGATTTGCAGAGGTTATATATGTGCCATGCAAGACATGTGTACAGATGTCAAAGGACAACTTACGGGACCTGGGAGTTGAGGCAGTTTATTAATTAATAAAATGTAATTTAAAAAATAATATAAAGTTACAGCCAGGCATGGTGGCGCACGCCTTTAATCCCAGCACTTGGGAGACAGATTACTGTGAGTTCGAGGCCAGCCTGGTCTACAGAGTGAGTCCAGGATAGCCAAGGCTACACAGAGAAACCCTGTCTCGGGAAAAAAATAAAATAAAATAAAATAAAATAAAATAAAATATATACATATATATATATATATATATATACTGTTTTTCTCTAGCTTAAAGCAGGTGGACTCTTCACTGGGCCTGTACAAGTGTTCAGTGGGTGATCTTTTGATATTGGGGGCCCAAAACCCCACTTCCCGTTTGTGCTCACCCCACAATTCTCTGTGTCTGCTCTCATTATGCCATCTTAGTCTCCTCCTCAGACTGTGTCTTTCCCTATGTTAGTAAGACAAGGGTAACTGCACACTGTTAGCAACATGTGTACCTACTCTGTGTATTTCCAGGCCTCTGCCAGAAGTCTTGGGCAAGGCTCCAAGCACAGGAGTGCATCTCTCTGCTCCTGTACCTGAGCCAGCATGTGGGAGAAAAAATCCCAAGTTGCCTCAGGCGGAGAACAAAGGTGCAGAGCTTTTAAGGCATCTTCGGGACAGGCAGGGACCCGTGCTGCATGCTATCTCGTGTAGAGGTGGCGTCTGCTTGCATCTGCTCCCATTGTGCCTTCTTAAGTCTTCCCCTCAAACTGTGATTTTTACCATGTTAGCAAGGCAAGGGTAACTGCCCACTGTGCTAGTGATGGTTTTATGAGTGCATTTGTACTTTACCACCTGGAGTGTGTTCCCTGTCATTAGAGACAGCCCAGTGTGCTCCTAATCATCAGAGACAGCCCCTAACTGGTCCAGGAAACAGGCAGATCACTCCCTTGCCCCTGGGTTTGGTTTTACTGATGCGTTTCTCTTGGCAGTGTCTTCTCGGCATCTTTACCACCCACAGAGTATTGGAAGGCTGAGCTGGCTCTCGTCTTTCTGTCTATATGTATGTTGTCTTTATCTCACAGCCTTAAAATTTTTTCACATTTCAGCTTGATGCCCCTAGTACCTGGACAATCCCCTTGAGATTGAGGGTGAGGTAGGACATCTCAAGTGTGGACCAGGGTCAGTGTGGGAGGCCGCCTCCATGTACGTTTGTTCGGCTTCTGTGGTTGTTGTTTTAAATTTAACTATTTTGTGTTTAACCCAAACCAGGTCATTCTTCAGGTCCAGGAGATCAGAAGATAAGGAGACAGACATGTTAGGGATCTGAAGGTCTTGTACAAGCTTTGTCTTATGCCAAGCAGGCTTATTAAGGTGCAACATCTTACATCCTGTTTCCGGGCGGAGAAATGGGACAAGGTCCCCAGAACCTATGATACAATGGGACAAGGTCAGCAGGAGGCTGAATCAGGCAGCGATGAACACAGGGAAGTCAGGGTAACTCAGGAGCATTGCAGACTGAGCACACAGCAGCAGCCTTGGATGGATCACTTCAGTCTCTTCAGCGGGGGAGTCAGATTCCCAGGAGCTGAAACCTCAACACAGCTTCATTCGTGGACCACGTTCCCACCACTGTTAACCCTGGGACCCATGAGAGAAAGACCAGTTCCACAATTTTTGAGCCAAGTTTAAAGCAAACTTTAATTAAATACTAGCCAAGATGATGGACTTTCCCAGAAAATGGCAACAAATTACTTTCTGCAGAGGCTTTAAAGAGCGAACCCATAAGGCCACCGTATTTCCCATTAGGTCCAACGAGGGGCCAGCATATACTGGCGTACTTCCTGCCTGTGTACCCCGACTTACATTCAGTTAGGAGCAAGCATACATCCCGGCATTTCTCCTGCCCACATATGGTCAAGCACATCTGGTGCCGCTGAGTCAAACAAACATGTTTAGGGAGTCAAAAAACATGTGGCTTGTTCTCTTACATAGACAACAGCCTCCAGCATTTCAGGAAGTATCTGTCCTTGGGCAAGGGGCTTACAGGTTAGAGGCATTTTTTCTTTCACAGATCTCTTAGACACAATAATTAAAATGTAAAACATAACTTTGGTGCTCATACACCCACCTGTGGCACTGCCTAGCTATAGCACATACTGGTCTTATTTGTAATTGGCATGCTGCCTGTTTGGTTTTATGATTTGGAAAGTGGCTGGAAAACTGTTTCTCACAGTCAAGACCTTAGTTTGTTTTGTGCTCTTGGTGCCAATTTGTGAAGAAATCTTGAAAAGAGGCCAAAAGCGGCCGGGCGTGGTGGCGCACGCCTTTAATAACAGCACTCGGGAGGCAGAGGCAGGCAGATGGCTGTGACTTCAAGGCCAGCCTGGTCTACAAAGTGGATCTAGGAGAGCCAGGGCTACATAGAGAAACCCTGTCTTGAAAAACAAAACAAACACACACACACACACACACACACACACACACACACACACAAAGAAAGAAAGAAAGAAAAGAAAGAGAAAGAAAGAAAAGAGGCCAAAAGCAATTCACAAAGGTGTGGCCACATTGGAAACTCTACTGTGTCACACTGCAGCTATAATCAAAGCAGAATCAAGGTGGGGGGTGGAGGAGTCGGGGGGAATAGAGGGGTGGGTAGGTGGGATGGCACACGCCTTTAATCCAGCACTCGGGAGGCAGAGGCAGGCAGATCTCTGTGAGTTCGAGGCCGTCCTGGTCTACAGAGCGAGTTCCAGGACAGCCAGCTGTTACACAGAGAAACCCTGTCTCAGAAAACTAAAAACCAAAAACCAAACAAACAATGCAGAACCAAGAGGACAAGTGGAGCGCCTGTCTAAGAGGACCTCTCGGAGAAGAGAAGGACCCTGACAGAGTCCTGAAGAGCCCCAACAATCGGGCTAAGTAACGCTGCTCTCAGCCTCCTCGGTCAGAGATGCTTCTGCTTGCTGTGGGCTGCAGTTGGCACTTAGACTCACCATTGGCAAAAAGTGCTGAGAATACGTGACTGTTGGGTACTTACCTGCAAGACTCAGAGGACATCAGGAAGAGGGGTGGGAAGTATGTAAGAAGCCCAGGACGGGAAAGCAGTGCTGGGAAGTACTGACTTCTAGACATGACCTGGCTGAAGCACTCGTGAACTCACAGCAGCTGTGGCTGTGAACATGATCTGGAGCACCACATGCCACAACAGAACAAAGACATGATTAAGGCCCTACCCCATCCCCAGAAGAGCTACAGGCAGCTGATGGTTGCTAGGGGAGGGGCAGTCATATTCTTTTTATTTATTTATTTATTTATTTATTTATTTATTTATTTATTACACATACAGTATTCTGCCTGCCTGTATGTCTACACACTAGAAGAGAGCCTTAGATCATATTGTAGATGGTTGTGAGTCACCATGTGGTTGCTGGGAATTGAATTCAGGACCTTTGTGAGAGCAGCCAGTTGCTCTTAACTGCTGAGCCATCTCTCCAGCCTGGGGAATCATGTTCTTTAGTGCTGTTGCCACTGGTAAGTTGCCCTTGCTCAACTAAATAACCCCACCCCCATGCTCATGCAGGCAAGCTTAATTAAATGTGATGGGACACACATACACACATATGCACACACACACATACACACATGGTTGGTGACCTTTTTCAAAGATGAAAAGGTTCAGAAGACAACAGATAAGAGAAAATGGGGATAGTGTGACCAAAGTACTTTGTTCGTGGGTATTAATATATGAGTGTGGGAATGGTGAAAGAATAAATCGTTTTTTAAAGCCTTGCGAGGAGCCAGGTACATTCGGATTGCTTGCCATTTGCTGAGTAATTGTTTGGTTATGTGACAAGAAAGTTTGTTTTGCTTGGCAGAGTGCTTGCTTTGTTTGCATTCTGAGTGGCTTGCTCTGCGTTCATGGCTTTAGACTTTTGACGTAATCCTTTTCTCTGATTGATTCATGACAGCCCTTTGGACTCTTCTCAATGTGGAGCGCAGGCCTAAGTGACCATAAAAATGGGCCAGTCTCTGTTTGGGGAATCTTCACAAGTAGGTCCAGGGATCCAGACGGCTAGCTTCTGAACTCATAGCCTGACTCCACAGAGCTGCCAAGTTCCCCAAATCTAAGGAAAGAGAGAATCTTCTGAGTGCAGGAGGCGCACAGAACACCACGTCCACAGATCACTTCGTACCCACTAAGACAACAACCAACCAGTCAAGCCTGAACTGCAACACAGCAGCCCACCTGCTGCTGTGAAGACACTCCCAGAGGCCTGCCTGCCGCTGCATGGCATGCCCACAGCAGGAGCCACTACAGTGTGCAAGGGTGTGATGGAGAGGTGGGAGGTAAAGGGAAGCAGAACAGTGTGAGTACTAGGAAGAGAGGCGGAGCTAGAGACACAGGGTGATGAGGAATACCCTGATGTGAGGGTTCACAGTATGACCAAATACCCTGCAACATTTCCCCCCTTTTTGTCTAAAAAGGAAAGATTTTTTTTTTTAACTCGAACACAGCAAAAACTATTCACAATAATGAAGCTATGTCTGCCACGCTTTCCACAATGTCCAGCTTGATTGTATTTGGCGGTCTTAAGATTAAATGTTTTTTAGTCAAAATTCTGTAAAAATGTTTCTGTCAGTCTTAGATGAACTCGGCAGTTTGAATGTCCTGAGCAGTTTATATAGTCCAAAGCTGGTCTTTGGGTGGTGTCTGTTAGCTTAGTGGCAATCCTGGCCGGGTAGAACTCAGCAGCCAACCCAAAGGTGTCCACTGTTAGCACAGAACCTGGTGGCGGGAGAGGCATGGGGACGTTTCGCCCAAGGGTCAGTGTTACCACGAGCCAGGCGGATTTGTCGTTGCAGGGCCCCGTCATCTTCGTGGAGACCTTGAAGGTCACCATTAGAGATGGGGGAGAACTTAGACATTTTAAATGCCATATTCAGCAGATCTTTGAAAAGCCTGAGGAACACAATCTGTTAAGTACATCCAAGGGACACAAACTTTGTTCCTAGTTACCTGCTTCAGACCCAAACCTGAAGCTAGATGAAGCTCATTTCTAGAATTAGTTAGTACTCTGTATGACTACTAGTATGACAATTTATATATACATAATAATCTTATAGATTTTTGGGTTAATATTTATACCTTTGAAAAGTTTTTAGAGAATCAAATAAAAACAAACAAACAAAAAAAAAGAGATTAGTGGCAATGAAAAAGTCCCATACTTCTTATTTTCCTCTGTCTTATACTGTTATGGGTTCAGGAGGAGCTACACATTGACCACTCAAACACCAGACTCAGACTGATGGAAGTTTATTGAACTCTGAATAAAAACTGGCTGTTCAGGGCCACAGTCTGGATTTGGCAACCAGACTGTGGTGTCAGTCTGTTTCTTTTCTTTTCTTTTAAATATCAAGTCATTATGCTGTATTGTTATATAATAAAAATTGTGTACAGGATTTCAAGAGATGTGCACAAAATGGACAGTTACTGGCACATTAAGTATAAACAAACCAAAATGCTGACAAATGTTAAACACACTGGGGAAAACATCCCCAAAGTCTGCTTAAGCATGGCTCTTATGGCGCTGTTTTCTATACTCTTAGTTTCAAATCCTGAATTATATCAACAACACTCTCCAAACCCTCTGATGCAGAAGAAACAAGGAAGGGTTATTATCATTTTACATCAAGAGAATTTAGAAGACAGATGCTCTTTCTTTTTTTTAAATTTTATTTTATTAATTTATTCATATTACATCTCAATGGTTATCATCTCACTTGTATCCTTCCATTCCACCCTCCCTCCCATTTTCCCCTTACTCCCTCCCCTATGACTGTGACTGAGGGGGACTTCCTCCCCCTGTATATGCTCATAGGGTATCAAGTCTCTTCTTGGTGTCAGTCTGTTTCTAAGGCCAGCTTTTTTATACAAAAATAGTAATGATGATGATGACGACAACAACAATAATAATAATAGTAATAATAATAATAACAATAAATAATCAGGTAACAACAAGAAATAAGCAGGAAACACAGGATGCTCCGCTAACAACTGTCACACCCCATGCGTCTCAGGAGGTCCTAGAGCTCCCTCTAGTGACTGCCTGGTGTGGTCTCAGGGACTGGGGCCTGCTGCATCCAAGGACACTTTCCTGTGATCATGGTCTACTAGGACAGCCCAAAGTCCCGTGATAGTCTAAGAGATAAGAAGGAAGTTTTAGAGCCGTAGAAAGAACAAAGAACAAATTATAGCATGTGTGAGGTTCTAGATGTGATCCACAAAAATGGAAGACGGTGGAGAGGAGGAGGAGGGGGGGAGGAGGAGGGGGAGGAGGAAGAGGGGGAAGAAGGGGAGGAGGAGGGGGAGGAGGAAGAGAAGGAAGAGGAGAGGGAGGAGAGGGAGGAGAGGGAGGAGGAGGCCCTCTTACTTAATGACTGATTTTATTTTTTTCTACTTTTGCAGTGCTGAAGATAGAACCCAGAGCCTCACTCATGTCAAGCAAGTACTTTACCACTAAACCATACCTCCGGGGCCCTAGAAAAGATGCTTAAAAGGCTATTTCACCTGGAAAGAGATTCAAATACACACTTCTTAGGATATATTTGATTTTAACTATAGTTAGGTATATGTGTCCACCTGTATACATGTACAGGTATCCCTGGAAGACAGAGGTGTCAGATCCCCCCTGGAGGCAGCGTTAACTGCTGAGCCATCTCTCCAGCCTCAGGTGTATGTTTCACCATGAAAAGATGGTCTCAGCATCAATTTGAAAGGACAGCTGTTGTGATGGTTGCTCAAGAGAGCAAGGTATGAACTTTTTTGTTTTCTTTTTTCAAATGTTTTTAAAGTTATGATAATGATGGTGATAATGTAGTATTTGGGTACATGTGTGCATGCCACCACACACATGTGGAATTCAGAGGACTAGGGAATTGGTTTTCTCTGCCACCAAGTGAGTCCCAGGGATCAGACTCAGGTTGTCAGGTTTGGTGGCAAGCACCTTTAACCCTCTGAGCCATCCCACTGGCCTAGTGTTTCTCTTTTAAAGTGTGCAAGGTTCTGGATTATCTTTCACTAGTTTCACAGCTCTAAAACTTCCTTCTTATCTGTTAGCCTATCAACACACTATTCCCAGTTTTAACAAGCCTACCAGGAACAAGCCTATAATCCACACACACAGTCAGTGAATGTTTCAACTGCCATGCAGCAAGTGAGACATCTTACCAAAGGAACCTGGGCTTCTCAAACACCGGCAAAGATCTAGGGGATCCGTTCAGTGGTGGGTGCATGCCTGGCACTACAACAGCCAACCAACCAACAAAACACTAAACAGCCCAGGGAGAGGGAGGGGGTCCAGAGGACCAAGGACTACAGAGTGGAAGAAAGCTCAGCAGCCTTTTTGATATATTTAGTTAAACAAGATTTACGAAGATGAAGTTAACACAGCCCTGAGCTGGGCCCAGGTCCTGTTTCCTCAGAAACTACAGGATAATCTGTTTGAGAACCCCTCATCTGAGGTTCTGCATGTGGTCTGTCTGTTCTCAGCTTCAAGGACCTTTTCACAGCCTCACTGGTAGGTCAGCTAGCCAGCTTTCTGTGATCCTGGGGTTCTGAAGATCAGTGTGTCTCAATATGAAAACGTGGTTCAAAGCCGTTCTGCAGGCTCACAGTCTCATAAAACACTGCTGAGTAAGGGCAGCCCGCAGGAACGGTTCCAAGGCGGGGGTGGTCCTGACACCTAACAGGCACCGCATGGCCAGGCGGTCCAGAAGCAGCTGCTCCCTTCACGGGCGCACCTCCTCGCATCCTGGGCCTCCTTCCTTCAGTCTTGAGTGGTTTTTTTTTTTTTTCCCTTGTGAAAATTGATGACACCAAGATGAAATCATTCTTGTCAGGCCTACACAAAATCAGAGCTGGAAGCTATGAAGGGTGAGGCGTCCGCTTTGTGACAACTTTGTGACAACTCAGGAGAGGTGGTTTCCTTGTTCTGCATGTAGCTCATGAATGACTAGCCTCATGAATATGCATAGGTTTCTGTAACAATGTTTACCTCCAATATTCTTTAGACCTGCGACAATTGAAATGTGAGGCCAGCCCCTAGTGACACACTTCCTCCAACAAGGCCACACTTTGAGGCACTGCTGAACGTGGTGGTACTGTTCCCTATGAGCCTATGGGGGGGGGGCCATTTTCTTTCAAACCACCACAGTCTCCAAGACCAATAGACACTGCATCTAAGAGGCCATGAACCCATTTTGTCCTTTTTCCTTTTCAGTGCTGGGGTTCAAACCTAGGGTCTCATAACGTGTGAGGCAAGGGTGTGGCCACCATGATACACCCCCATCACCTTTTCGCCTTTAAAACTCTCCCCCTCGTTTCAACTTCCTTGAGCATGCCCATCACTTCCCAATCCGCAGGTGTCTCTGCAACTTCCAAATAGACGCTCTTTGGAGAGTGTCTCTAACTGTTATTCAGGCTGGTGCCCTTCTAGCTCTTGGTTGTAAGTGATGTTATAAGGGACACTTAGAAGCTGCTTCTTTAAAAGCATCTGCTTCCCACTTGGGCCAAGAGGAGAATTAAAAACAGGATAAAAAGCCTGGTCCTTTTGCCTCCGTTCTGTGCCTGTCCCGTTTACTTTGGGCCAGGCGCTTGCTTGATTTCATACAGGATGTTAAACACCAAAGGAGTGTCTCCGTAGCTAACCTATCTCATTGCCCTCCTAGACTGAAGGCAGAAATAAGCCATGGTCCTAAGGCTGAAGTCAGCCTGGATTTCAGGAAACTAGAGCCTCTTAGGACAGACCACCTTCCAGAAGAGAGCCGTTATCCACGATGTCAAAATTGCACTCTGGTGCAGAAGTGGTCATCTTGTAGGAACCAGATCGCTCCTCTCTGGCAATGCCGTTAGTGAGCAGACTGATACTGTATTTTTTGGACCATTAGATGCACCTAGTTTTTAGAGCAGTAAAACAAGAAAAACAGTAAAAAACGGTAACCAGACTGTTATGCCCAAGTCGCAAGACCCCTGTAGACTGCCAGAGACCAGCTGGATGCAGTTCATACAGGGTGTCTTTATTGAGCAAGTTCCAGAGTAAGGACCGTCAGTTCCCCAGAAACTGAGGAAGGCAGCGGCCCCAATTCCTCAGGATATAGGATTTATAAAGGCAAAGACCACAAGCGAGGCTTTCCAAGCCTTGGTGTTACATGATTGGGTAAGGGGATTATAGGGAATTTGGCCTTAACGCTGATAGGGTATGATAGGGTAGGGGGTTTGGGCCAAGCTGCAAGGGGAATCTTATCTAATTCTTTTTTAATCTATTGTAACATTGTGGGTTTTTCACCTTATAAGTTGACCCCCGGGTGTAAGGGAGATGTTACCAGGTGCACTTCTGTGGGTTAGGGTTAGGGTTAGGGTTAGGGTTAGGGTTAGGGACATGGGGGAAGTTCACTCTGGGGGCAAGACAGAGGCTTGGTGCAAGATGGCTTTTGTTTGGTCCCCACAGGACCATAAAGCACACCCTAATCCCCTCGCCTCCTCCTGATGAAGCCTGGGAGATGAGGAAGTATGTACTATGTGATTCTTGGTGTAGTGGAAAGCATTTTAGGCAGAGGCTGTGAGTGTCCGCTAGTTTGTCCTCAACACAGATTTTTTTGTCTGTGTTGTTGTTGTTGTTTTGAGACAGGGTCTATGTAGCCCTGGATGTCCTGGAACTCACTCTGTAAACCAGGTAGGCACGAAATTCAAGAGATCCACCTGCCTCTGCCTCCCGAGTGCAGGAATCAAAGGCGTGTGCCACCACACCCGGCTGACCCCTACGCTGCAAAGCTGTAGGATTTAATGGATGGAAAACTAGAGTAAAGAACCTGTGCTGAGCGGGACGTGGTGGTGCACGCCTTGGATCCCAGCACTCAGGAGGCAGAGGCGGTCAGACAGCGTGCTAAGCCATATCTAAGTTCCCGTGTGACACTCATTGCTTCAAGGCCGGGCTGCTGCTAACCAGACAAGCCTCAACTGCAATTGCTCCTGGGAACTCTGACATCGAAATGCTGTCTGTTTCCATAAGGACAGCCCAGTCTCACTATAAAAGCAGCCCCTCGGAGTACCTGTTGATAATTGCTCTGCACTGCCTGCCTGCTAGCTGCTGTTACCGCAGTGCATTTGATGAACTATTTCTGCCTTTTTCTATCTTGGTGAAATTATTTCACTGCTCCACATCACAGGTACCTGTCACCAGAGTTCGACACCTAGCTCATATGATAGGGGAAGAGAACTTCTACTTACATAGTAGATACAATTTTATTGCACATATATGTAACCCCCAGACAGGAGGGCTGAATGCATTATAAGGTGTACCGTCCCTACTTAATAGTAGCTATTTGTGTGTAATGTGGCTAGTACAAATGGAATATGCTGTACCGAACGTGTGCCAATGCAAAGATTACAGAGTATTTCACTAAAAAAAAAAAAAATCTGTACTATCACACGTTCACATGATATTGTGTCTTTATTGCATTGCTTGTTAAAATACATTTTATCTGCTTCTTGTTGGAAAAAAAAGGAAAAATGTAGCTATTAAAAAAATTCGTATGCCGCTGGCATCCTAGTTCAACAGGACAGCGCTGGATTAGGCCCCAGGGAAGGAAACCCAGTCTGTTCTTGTCGCGCCCAATCCCCAGCTGTGGCACTCCGGTACCCAACACAGTCGCCAAGATGGCAATCTCTACAGTAACGCCCACACAAGGAACCCCACTGACCAACACTCACAACCTGGAAAACTCGCCTTGCAGAGAAAGCGCAAACGCAAGTCTCGCCCCACCCCGTCCGGCGCCCCGCCTCTTTGCGGCAGAGCTCAAGCCGGTGCAAACCGGTTCAGTAGCCAGCCGAACCAATCCTCAGTACGCCCCGCCTTCCAAGCGGAGGCTGGAAATGTCACGACGCTAGCGTCTCCGGGGGCGGCTCCAAAGCAAACCGGACCAGCCCCCCAGCCTATGATAACCGCAGGCCGTGCCAAGCAACCAATGGAACGACGCGAGGGCGGGATTGTTATTGGCCCCGCCCCCTTGCCTTCGGCGTTTCGCTGGAGCTAGCGGCGGAGTGGAGGGCTGGTGGGCGGGGCCTAGAGTGGCGGAGCCTGCGCACTGCGCCCACAGGCCTGGGTGACGTTATCCTTTCCCTCGGACAGCCCCGCCCCACCCCGCCCCTCGTCTTCGAAGTCGGAGCGAGCTGCGAGAGCTGTCGGTGCTGCTGTCGTCTGGGTTCTTCACGCGGTCTTTGTCAGCCTCTTTGTTCTCGCCGCGCTGGCGTCGTCCTCGCCCCCGTCTCCGCCCGCCCCGCGCGCCCGGGCCTTGCCCGCCATGGTCGCCCGGCCCGAGCCTGAGGTCGAGGCCATGGACGCTGAGCTGGCGGTACCACCGCCGGGCTGCTCGCACCTGGGCAGCTTCAAGGTGGACAACTGGAAGCAAAACCTGCGGGCCATCTACCAGTGCTTCGTGTGGAGCGGAACGGCCGAGGCCCGCAAGCGCAAGGTGCGTCGGAGGCCTGCACCGCTCTCCGGCCTGGGACGCGGGGCGTGTGGTGGGGGTGGGAGAGGAAAAGCCTGGGCGTGTGGGGAGGGAGCGGGAGGGAGCCTGGCGGTGCGGGGAAGGCGCGTGGGGAAGCCTCGCGGAGCAGGGAGGGGCGTAAGGGGAGAGAGCGAGAACCCTCGCGGTGCGGGGGAGGGGCAGGGGAAGGGGCGAGGCAAAGCCTCGCGGTGCTGGGAGGGGACTAGGGACCGCCTGGCGGCGCTGTGGGAGACGAGCTAGGGGAAGCCTCGACGTGCGGGGTGGGAAAGACCTGAGCAAAAAATAGGAAGGTCAGAGGAGGAAGACTCCGCCTTGGCGATCAGTCTGAAATTGCCTTGCGGAGTAGTCCTTGTATGCGAAGGTCGCGTTGGGGGGGTCGTGGTTCTGCAAGGTGGTTCTGTGGATAGCAGCCAGGTGCAGGGGCTGAGATCCGCCGCGGACAGATGAGGCTGGCAGGGCCTCTGCGCACTCGAGATTTGAAGCGGAATTGTAGGATGTAGGAGGTGATTGACAGCAGCATTTCCGGTCCTGTAAATCTCAGCAACTATGATTATATTATTAGTGATTTGTAAATCGGGAAACGTTATTCGTTAATCTTACACTTCCTTATCACAATTTGGTGTTGAAGGTGAAAACTGGATTGTGCTTGTGTTTCTATCTTACCTTTTTTTTTGTTTGTTTTTCAAGACAGGGTTTTCTCTGTGTAGCCTTGGCTGTCCTGGACTCATTTTGTTGACCAGGCTGGCCTCGAACTCACAGAGATCCACCTGCCTCTGCCTCCCAGGTGCTGGGATAGAAGGCATGTGCCACCATGCCCAGCTTGTGTTTCTATCTTGATTAGCGTTTCTTAACTAGAAAACTGACACATGTGCTGGGATGTATGTTAAGTATTTAATTCTCCCTCTTTAGTTTTTCGAGACAGGGTTTCTCTTGTGTAGCCCTTGCTGTCCTGGAACTAGCTATGTAGATCAGGCTGGCCTGATGTGTCTGCCTTTGTCTCTACTAGAATTAAAGGTGAACGTTACTCCCGCCCAGCCTAACTTGTCTTTTATCATTCTTGGTGAAAGACACCGCCATATATATATATTAATCTTTTAAGGTGACTAAAAGCTTATGTCCTGTAACGCATAGCCTTTTAGGATCAGAGTGAGATTTTTGGTAATAGAAACATATACTGAAACAAACAAAAAAACTAGACTGAAAATATACTAGTTGGGTTATTTCGTATTTTGTATAGCCCAGACTGACCTTAAACACCCAATCCTCCTGTCTCAGCCCTTTGAGGACTGGGATTGCAGAAGTGAGCAAGATTGACACCAGTGTTCCATGGGTCGTAATTTTAACACTGATCCATTCTGTTGCTTCTTTGGTTGAGATGTGTTGTAAAGTCATTTTTATGGGGGAAATGTGAATCCTCCCCTTTCTCTTTTCTCTCTCTCTCTCTCTCTCTCTCTCTCTCTCTCTCTCTCTCTCTCTCTCTCTGTGTGTGTGTGTGTGTGTGTGTGTGTTGGTCTCCCATGCCCTTTCTCTTTTCATCTTTTGTTTTCTCTATCTTCCTAGACTCTAGTTTTGTATAGCACCACACAAGGAAATGAAGTTTCCTTTTTAATTCCTTTTAAATTTAATATTTAAATTTCCACTGTGCTAGAAGTTCTTTATTAAATGATTTTCACAACTGAGAGTTGAGACACTAGTGCACCACTCACAAGACATGTGGTGACTACAGGGAGGCAGGAGAGGAGGGCAGGTGGTTGTGCTCTGAAGTGTGCGCAGAACTTCACTCCTGAAGTTTCCTATGGCTCAGATTCCCCCAAGACAGGGTTTCTCTGTATAACTTTCTGTCCTGGAACTCTCACTGTAGACCAGGCTGGCCTAAAACTTAGAGACTCCCTGCCTCTGCCTCCTCCTCCCTGAGTACCAGGACTAAAAGCATGCACCAACACATCTAGCTCAGGATGTTTTCATTTCACAAGTCAATTTTTAAAAAAGATTTATTTATTTAGTATGCAGATAATGTTCTGCCTGCATGTGTGCCTGCCAGCTGGAAGAGGGCACCAGATCTCACTACAGGTGGTTGTGAGCCACCATGTGGTTGCTGGGAATTGAACTCAGGACCTCTGGAAGAGCAGTCAGTGCTCTTAACCTCTGAGCCATCTCTCCAGCCTGTCAATTATTCTTTTTGAAAAAGTTTGGCCATGTATAGTGGTAGGAAAAAACAACAACAACAATACAAATGGCCAGTAAATATCTGGAAAATTATTCATCTTCAGCCATCAGTACAATGCTGGTTAAAACTGCACTGAAATCCTATCTCACCCCAGGCAAAATGGTTAGCCTCAAGAAAAAATGAGAGCAAATACCCAGATAAGTGGAGCTCTTATATACACTGCTGGTGAGAATGCAAACTGCTGCAGCCTTTTGTAAACCAGTAGAAATTTCCAGTGAGCTAGAGATGGGCTCCCTTGTCATTGAGCTGTGCCACTCCTGAGTATAGACTCACAGCGCAGCGATGTGGAAGGGGAGCTTCTGAAGGAGGAAGAAATCCAAGAAGTTAACAACTAAAAAAATTGTGGATGTCAGGGTTTGTTTGCAGCTTGTGAGTGTGACTTAGACCCAGCACCTTAATGAAGGTGTTGTAGTGAAGCCTCCCTGTGTGGCCTATTCCAGGTTAACTTCCAGTTCCACCAGCTCGCAGAGTAGTTCTGGGTGCTGGCTGATGACAGGCTGACCCTAGATGGGCTGCTGCCTCCTCAGGAAGTACATTCCTCCACAGAGACCACAACAACCACTGTTTGTGGGTGGAAAGCAGTTAGCTGTCACTGGCTCTACAAGCCAGCTGTACTGCTCCACAGCACCCCATCAGCACCCTGGGTACCACATTGTGCCGCTCGCTGGCTACTTCATGCTGACCCTAAGTTGTGAGGATGACTGGGGATTCATCTGAAAACTTAGCAGTTTTAGTACCGTGCAAACTAGGGTAATGGCTGACATGAACTTTCTGCCTCTGTCCTGGGGCTGCTGTAACAAGTGACAGTACTGTACAACTCCCAGGCCTCGAGCTAAATGTCAGAAGGGCTTCCCTGCTGGGACTCTAGAAAGATCCATCCTGGCCTCCCTCTTCCAAGATCCTGACTACAACCTTAGATCTCTGACTTGTCGTTCACATGGGTTCAGCTTTTGGTCCCACTTTAGTCTCTTAGTCGTTCACATGGGTTCAGCTTTTGGTCCCACCTTAGTCTCTTAGGAAGGGAGATACTTGTGTCTGCATTTAGTGCTAGACAGTCTGGTGTCACCTTTTCTAGATAGGATAGCCTCACCTGGTCTATGATTAGCACCTGCCTTTGCTTAGATAGCATGAGATTTCATTTTGAGCATGTTTTAGTTGGCCCAGAGTTTTAAGTTCTTTTGTGGGTTTTGTTGTGGGTTTTTTGTTTGTTTTGTGGGGTTTTTGTTTTTGTTTTTTGCTTTTGTTTTTGAAGACACGGTTTCTCTGTGTAGCCTTGACTGTCCTGGACTCACTTTGTAGACCAGGCTGGCCTCGAACTCACAGCAATCCGCCTGCCTCTGCATCATTTCACATACTAGTTTAACTATGTAGATCCTCTTTGTGTTGTTTATTTTGTATTCTGCTCTTTAAACCGTCTGTTAAAGGTGTGTACATCTTGATGATTTAATAGAGTAGACATAAAAGACTACCACAGTGGCCAGTGCAATGGCTCAGTGTGTAGAGGTGCTTGCCACTGAACCTGATAGTATGAATTTGATCCCAGGACCAGTGCGGTAAGAGAGAGCCAGCTTCCACAGGGGGTTCTCTAACTTCTGCATGCCCCTTGTGACATTGTATACCCTCTCACACAAGGAAATACTACATTTTAAAAATAGGACAGTACCACAGAGGAGAACAGTCCATGTCTCCTGTCAGTCTTTACCTCATCTTCATAGGTAGCTACTGAGGCTTTCTTGGCATTTGGTTTGTTTGCCTGCCTCTGTACTCGGTGTGATGGGAGCATAGCTCCTTTCTCTCAGTGTTATGTGTATTGAGATTCATTCACGATTCAGATTACCGCCTTCCTTTGGCTGCATAATACTCTACTGGTCAATAGTACCCCATTTATTTATGCTCATGATGAATATTTTCACTCCCTGTGTTGGGGCCGTTAGAAATAACACAGCTGTGAACATTCTGTCTCATTATTTATAAATCTAGGTGTTATACAGCTTACATATTCAGTTTAATACTTTGCTTTTTTATTTTTTATTTTTTGTTTTTCCAGACAGGGTTTCTCTGTGTAGCCTTGACTGTTCTGGACTCACTTTGTATGTAGGCCAGGCTGGCCTCGAACTCACAGCGATCTGCCTCCCAAGTGCTGAGATTAAAGGCGTGCGCCACCACTGCCTAAATACTTTGCTTTTTAAAAAAGAAACCTACAATAAATAACATGTCATAAAACAAGTGTTCTATATTTATGTAGTTTCATAGGTTCATTTTTGCCATTCTTTATTTTATTTCATGTGAGTGTTTATCTGATATATGTCTGTACCATCATGGACCTCTACAGAGGCAAGAAGAGCGTGTCACCTCCCCAGAACTGGAGTTATAGAAAGTTGTGAGTTGCCATGGTTGTTGGGAATTGAACTTGAGTCTTCTGTAAGAGCAGCCAATGCTTTTAACTGTTGAACCATCTCCAGGCCCATTTTTACCATTCTCTTCCCCAAATTGTCTAAGATTCAGGTGTAGACATCTTGGTAATTATTGCCATTGGCTTCCATAAGCATGAGGACTTAGTTTCATTAGACTGTATTAGTGAACGCTGCCAAGGAGTAACGAGAGAATACAGCCATCTTCATACACCGTCCATACTTAAGTACTGACGTGTATTGCTTTCAGATACTAAACTCCCTGAGCTGCTTATAGTGAGAAGTGGCTGGCACCTTCAACAGGTAGGCCTGCTGGGAGCCCCGGATTCAGACTCAGTCACAGATTTAGCAGGGAAAAAGCAGAAGCCAGGTTGTCTAAGTCACAGATGCAGAGCCATCACACTTCTCTATGCAGCCACACCGCACAGAGTACACCAGCGTCCCCTGTCACAGGAACATAGGAGCGTGGGTTGGAGTATTGAGATGTTGGTACATTGCATCTGCCCCCTACCGTCCCCAGCTGCAAGTCTACGAGGGTTGACTTGTTCTGTGTGTTTTGTATCCTGTGGTCACATGTCCTTTCCCATATGGGCATGTCTTTGTTACAGAGCAGTGGCACTGTGTACTTACCTGTTCGTTGACTTGGTAGATATTTGGTCTGTTTTTGCAAGGACCATTGTTTTTTTAAGGAACGTTGTTATTTTCACCAGTGATTTCAGTGTCCTCAGGTGATTCTGTTTAAGTCAGTTGTTACTGTGACAGTTATAAAAAATGGGCTTTATTTTGTCTTTCCCACTGCAGCTTTATGAAATTTTCACATGAAGACTTTGGCAAAGCTAGTGTGTATGCTTGTATGGTGGTAATTTTAGTAGGCTTGGGTGCCTTTTGTTTTTATTAGGTGTAAGTAATACATTCTTACTGTTAGCTGTGTCAAATTTTGCCCTGGTTGCCCAGTGAGCTCGTCCGCCTCCATACCTGACCCACAGTGCTACAAACACACATTCTTGACCATGTTTATATGTGCTTTGATGACATTGCTGGGTCCCTGTGACCTGTTTCTTGACAGTGGACTTTTCTTCTTTTGTTCCTGTGTATTGCTTTGATTCATGTGTCTTTTCTTGGGTTGCTTTATTTTGAGGACTTTTTGGTTTTGTTTAAAACTCACTGTGTTTTGTTTTGTTTCGTTTTAAGAACCTTGATTTCTCAAATCTCAAAATGAAACCTGGGTTAAGGGTGGCTGGGTATGAGTTGCTGGTTGGAGTGTGGGTGGCACTGGCCTGGGGTGCCAGTCAGGACTGAGTGGGAGAATGGGATGGCATCATCATAGCTGGTCTCCTATTGATCTTGTTTTGAGCTAAATAAACTAAGTGCTTTGGGGAGGACGGAAGAATGGAGTTGTGTTGTAAAGTGGTAAGCCCCGTCCTCCCTCCCACATTAGCCCAATTATGATCCTTTGACTTGGGCTCCATATTTCCCCTTAGGAATTCCTGTTGTGTCCACACTGCTCATAACTTGTTATGTAAATTTCAGGCAAAGTCCTGTGTCTGCCATGTCTGCGGCATCCACCTGAACCGACTGCATTCGTGCCTCTACTGTGTCTTCTTTGGCTGTTTCACAAAGAAACACATCCACGACCATGCAAAGTCAAAGCGGCACAACCTGGGTAAGGCATCCCCCTACAGGGGGAACCAGAGCAGGCGTTGACCCGGTTAGTATGTTATCTCTCCAAAAGCCCACTGTGATCCAGTGGTCCTTTTGAAACTGAACTCAAGTGGGTGGTACCATTTGCTTGAAGGTTTGTTTTCTTTTTTTTTTGGGGTTTCAAGACAGGGTTGCTTGTAGCCTTGGCTGTCCTGGACTCACTTTGTAGACCAGGTTGGCCTCGAACTCTTGGAAATCCACCTGCTTCTTCCTCCCTGAGAGCTGGTTTGCTTGAAGCTTTTTAAACTGGTGTCATATTTCAGCAAGGAGTTTTCCTGGTTTCCAGTAATGCAGGTTCCTGAAAGGGCAGCTGAGCATTGTATGGCATCAGGTATCTGAAGTAGAGGTGTGTGTGTGTGTGTTAGGGGTGGGGGTTCGAGGCAAGAGTCATGTTGTGAAATTGCTACGTAGCTAAAGATAGCCCTGACCTCCTGATTGTCCTGCTCCCACCATGTCCAGCAGGTGCTTTGCTTTTTGAAACAGTCTTGTCATATAGCCCAGGCTGGCCCCTTACATGGGATCCTCCTCTGTCAGCCATCATTGTGCTGGGATTCTAGCGTGCGTTGTCACACTTGGCTTGCTTGTGGTTAAGATAAGCATTTACAGCCTTTCCATCTTAGCACCGTTTCTGCCTCCTCCCAAGTCCCTAAGTGTTAGTGTGATAGATTTTTCCTTTTTTTTTTTTTTTTCCTCCATTTGTTTTTTTCCTCAAGTCAGGGTTTCTCTGTGTAGCCCTGGCTGTCCTGGAACTCTCTTTGTAGAGTTTAACTCACCTGCCTCTGCCTTTCCAGTAGAAACTAAAGACATGCATTGCCATGCCCAGCAGGTTATACTTTTTTTCTTTTGAAATAGTTTTCTAATTTTCCTGAGATTTCTCCTTTGATTCAGTGGGGGATGTTTCTGTCCCATCTACTCTTTTTTCCATGGTTTTGGATTTTTTGTTTTTTCTGTTGTTGTAGAGTTATTCCACTGTGATCACAAAATAGTTGTTTCAGTGTTACATGTACTTTAAAATCTGGCCGCACCTCACAAAATGATACCTGGAATTATTCCTGTGGCCCACCAATCCCAGTTCTCATGATACAGCCCGTAATTTTAAAGTAGCAGTTGGAACAAATGCTTTGATCAATTCGGTTTCCGTGCTGTGAAGTCAAGGTGTTCTGAGTAGACCCTGCTTCACCTGTCCCTGGAGGAGGAGCAGCACAGAGTCAAGACAAGAACAGCAGACAGCTGCTGCCTCTCCTGCAGAATTGTCATCTGTGCAGGGTGTGCCTCACTTCCAGGCAGGTTGCTGGGAACTCCTGGGGACCTAAAATAAATACTCCATGAAGTTTTGCCCTAGTATTGAGTTCTGCACTAGTGCAGTTTAAGTGTAGTGTCGTGTTCCTTGGATTAGTACTTTGCAAGAGACTGTGTGTCTCCCAGTCTCCATCAGCCTTCAGGGAAGTTTCTGGAGACAGCAGACACATTCACCCACCCTGGATAAACCCCACAGTTAGAGCTCCTGCGTTTCAGAGAAGAAGATGCTCTGGGCAGCTGGTGTCTAGAACCCTTGGCTCCATGTTGTGCTGCCTGAAGTACTCCTTGTCGTGCTATATTGAATTTTGTTCTTTCCCCTCCTCTGTCTGCAGCTATTGACCTGATGTATGGAGGTATTTACTGCTTCCTGTGTCAGGACTATATCTACGACAAAGACATAGAAATCATTGCCAAAGAGGAGCAGCGCAAGGCTTGGAAGCTGCAAGGTGCGTTCACCATACTTAGAAGTTTAGATGACCAGAAAGTGGTAAGGGAAGCTGGTTTGAGCCAGGTAGGAGAGAGAAAAAAAAACAGTCCTAATTTTCCTGTGGCAGTGATACAGCTTACAGGAAGCATGGAGATTTAGCTGAAGTGGGTTGTTGGTACTCAGGCAAGGTTGGATGTGTCTTCCACCATAAAACTCCAGGCTGTGTCCATCCTCCCATGGAGGGTCTGCTACACTGTACAGTCCCTCCCTTTTCTTACTCAGTCCTCAACCCTGGCAGAGTGGAGTACTGGATTGCTTCTCGGTGGGCTGGTGTCTCACTCTGTGGTACAGCTGCTGCCCAGCATAAACATAGCCTTGGGCTTGAACCCCAGTACTACAAAAAAGGAAGAAACAAAAACCGTTGAAATGTTCCTGTGCCTGAGTGATAAAAGCTGCTTTTGGCAGTAGAGTTAGATGCATCACAGTGACACATTTGATCTTTTTTTTTTCTTTTTCTTTTTTTTTTTAATAGTTTTCATATATAGCAAAAACAGCCTGTCTCAGCATTGACAACATATGTATGTGTTCTAGGTGAGGCAAAGTCCAGGTACCATGCAGAAGTGCCTCCTTGTAATTTTTATTTCCTAAACTTACATATTATCTAGTAAACAACTTAGAACTTGAGAGCTTGACAATATGGTGACAATTACTCCTTAAGTATAAACTCTTATGTCTCTTGGTAAAGTTCAGTAAGATAATCCTTCAGTTTGTTACACATGTGGAAGCCACTCACTTCCTGCTGGTTGCAGGCATTGGGAACTTCTGTTAACCCATCATAAAAAAGAAATCTTACATCATAATAAACGTTCACAAAGATCTTAGCAAATACCTCTGATTTTGGACACACTGTAGCCTTTTTGTGACTCAGCTATCTCTCTTGTACACCTCAAGACTACTTGCCCAGGAGTGACACTCTCTACAGGCCAATTTGATGGGAGCAGTTTTTCAATTGATGTCCCCTCAGTCCATAGGATCCTAGCTGTGTCCAGGTGGCAAAAAGTTAGTCAGCACAGCAGTGTCCTGAGGGAGTAGAAACAGGTGCTATAGGAGTCAGGGGTTTGTGTTTAGCAGATGGTTTCTGGAGGAAATCTCTGACTTGCTTTTTTTTTTTCCTGGCCCCTCAAAACACTACTGTTTTGTGGGGATATATTTCTTTGTGCAAGACAAGAACCATTAATTGAGATATACATGTGCCAGGATAAAACAATTCTTCAAAGTCATTCTGATTCCGTCTGGCCAAATGATGCACTTTTGTTTGATTGGTGGTTTTGTGTTGTTGTTGTTTGTTTGTTTGGGGTTTTTTGTTTGTTTTTTGTTTTATTTTGTTTTGTGTCTTGGTTTTTTGAGACAGGGTTTCTCTGTGTAGCCTTGGCTGACCTGGACTCGGTTTGTAGACCAGGCTGGCCTCGAACTCACAGTGATCCACCTGCCTCTGCCTCCCGAGTGCTGGGATTAAAGGCGTGCGCCACCACTGCCCAGCTCAAGTGATGCACTCTTACAGTGCATTGAGTTAGTGAGGAAGGCGGCCCTGTGAGTAGGCTGTGTGAGAGTGAAGTGTGCTCTTCCTTCCCTTTCGGGCATCCTTGTCATGGCTTCCAGTCTTCTGCAGTGTGTCCGGCAGGTAGATCAAAGTGCATTTGCAGCTGGGGTGCTGCATGATTTCACAGTCCTAGCCCTTGGGAGATGGGCAGAGCAAGTTCCAGGTCAGCAAGGGCTACCAGTGAGGCCATAACTCAACAAACAACAAACAAAGTGTGGTTTTTTTTTTCCTACGTAATTCTGTGGATCGAACGTGGGCCACACATGTGCTAGGCAAGTGTGTTACTACCAAGCTGCACCTCAGACTCAAATATCAGTGTCATTTACTGTAAGATCTTTGATGAATTACTAAGTTGTCCCATTGGAGCTGATGCTGCTGTCTCTACTCTAGGATCCAAGGCATTTGAGAAACAGTGTCTGGTGCTTTGATGGGTGGGTCGTGTTACTTTCCTTGACTAATAAACATGGCATGTCCATAGGCACTCAACTGAGGGAAACTCCTGTTAGTGATCTTGGCACCTCTCTCACCACAGAAGGGTGCCTCTGAAGTGCAGCCAATGCATGTCAAGTCATCAAAGCTTCTGCTTACAAGAGAGCTTAGCTAATAGTACCTGAGACTGTTCTCCATCTTCTTAGGCGTTGGGGAGAAGTTTTCAACTTGGGAACCAACCAAACGGGAGCTGGAACTGCTGAAGCACAACCCAAAGCGGCGGAAGATCACCTCCAACTGTACCATCGGTGGGTGCGGAGTGTGCGGAGTGCCTGTCTTCAGTCCTGCTTAGACGTCTTTCCCAGACTGTCATATAGATAGAAAACCTTGCATTTCTTAGTACAGCGGTTCTGTCTGAGCCTTGCCTCGGTGTCCTTCCTGGTTTTGTTCAGCATCCAGCTCTTAAGCACATGGTCTTCAGGAGCTGCTGTGTATGTGGGATGCAGAGGGTTGAGTGGAGATGGTCCCCTCCAGTTCCTTGGCATCTGCAATTTGAAAGGATTCAAGTGTCTTGGTCAAAGCTGCTTCTCATGGAGAAATGAATTGTCAGTGAGGGTGTTCACCACATCTCTTCCCCCACCCCACCCCTAGATAGGGTTTCTCTGTGTAGCCCTGGGTGTCCTAGAACTCTGTAGACCAGACTGACCTTGAACTCTGAAATCCACCTGCCTCTGCCTCCCAAGTGCTGGGATTAAAAGGCAAGCACACATGCACACACACATCCCGATAATGACCTTATATTCTAAAAAGGAGGAAGTGTATTTTAGAGTTTGTTTGAAAACACTTCGCTTTGTTAGCGAGGCTCCA
This sequence comes from Acomys minous, assembly GCF_964271855.1. Classification (NCBI taxonomy): domain Eukaryota; kingdom Metazoa; phylum Chordata; class Mammalia; order Rodentia; family Muridae; genus Acomys; species Acomys minous. Next base: position 10,660,006 of record NC_140498.1, read on the forward strand.
TTCTGACTTGCCTGTGGTTGCAGTAAATGCGTTTGGTTAATCCTGTGAAGTGATGAGCGCCTGTCCTGCAGTCCACTTAAAACATTAGCGAGAACTACACTTTTCCTGCTCGGACTGCTTGAATGAGAGACTAGTGACGGAGATGTAACTGAAGCTTTGGTCCTGGGGCTGAGCTCAGGGCACAGGTGACCCTGTTGCTTTCCATGGCTTCCCGTCCAGGTCTGCGTGGGCTGATCAACCTGGGAAACACGTGCTTCATGAATTGCATCGTGCAGGCGCTGACCCACACCCCGCTGCTGAGAGATTTCTTCCTGTCAGACAGGCACCGCTGTGAGATGCAGAGCCCCAGCTCCTGCCTGGTCTGTGAGATGTCCTCTCTCTTCCAGGAGGTAAGTGCAGCTGCTGGAGCGAGATGGCTGGACAACTGCCTCCTCCCACCCCGTCTTTAAAGAGAAGGAAGTAGTTGATGAAACCCTTACCTAGTTATTCTTCACTATGCCTGTACTGTGGAAGACATGGCTTTTACAGTGGGATTGTTAGAGTTTGGTTTTTGGAGGCGCAGTGTTCGCCAAGGAGAGGAGCCCTCCAGTGGCAGGGGTGGCGGAGTCAACTCAGGGAAGCCAGTCGTCTCCGAGAATCCTCTTGTCTGCCACTTCCATACAGGAACTCTGCAGATGTGCCCCTTCCCAAGTGTGCTTTATCAGAGGCTTCTGCCCTGGAGACTGGCAGCACACAGAGACGGTGCTAAGGCTGTGTCCTTGATCTAATCATAGCTACGTTTTATTGTGCCCATCCATGTCCTTGCTCAGGGTTGGGACCTGCTCAGGCTTGGTCTCAAGACCTACAATTTTAGTGGCCTCAGACGAGGTGTCAGAACTGAAATAACTTCTTTTCCCATCCCAGAAATGAGGTGAGTCTCTGCTTTGAACAGAAACCTCCTTTTTTTCTTCTAAAGATTGTATTTTATTTTTGGCATATACAATTTATATTATTACATGTAAGTAAAAAAAATTACATACCGCAAGGAGAACCAGGGATTATATGAATGTTACATCCGTGATGTTTTGGCTAATTACATTTGGCAGCCTTGTAGGAAGCATCTTTTCTATCTTGGTGAGTCTAAAATTCTGATGAGAATCAGTATCATCTCATCTCTGTCAACTTAAAACATCTTAACTCCTAAACAGCTAAGGTTGATTGTAAGACTAAACTATCTGCTCTTCAGCCCCATCAGAGACTTGAAAAGGAATGAAACTTTGAGTTAGCAGCTTCCAAAATGAGAAAGGAAAACAACAAACAAAACAAAACAAAAGAGACAGTTTGCTGCCTGAGCAGTTACCCAAAACTCTAATGTTGGAGCATCATCTTCAGGCTTATGGCCCAGTATATCTGACAGACATATTTGTGAGGCAGGAACTATTGAGGACTTGCTTACCCTGTCTTGGCAGGGGGCTTTCTGTCCCCCTGCTTCTTGGTCCTGTGCACTTGAGAAGGATGGATGGTAGCAGGTGACCCAAGCGGTGTGTGTGTGTGCAGTTCCATCGTCCCCGCCAGGTTTCTGTGTCTCCTTGGCATGTTACATCAAGGCCCATGGGGGCTGTCTTGCCACAGAATGCTTCTGTGTAGTGGCCGAGGTGCAGTTGGTGACTCCTGTTGAGACACTTGTGGGTGCTTTCCAGGTTTTACTTTTGGAAAATGTAAGCGCATTAATATATACAGGGTTTTGTGTAAAGTGTTTCTCTCGAGCCCCTTGGTTTAAGTTGTTAATTTTTTGTTGCTGTTGTTGGTTTTCAGTAAGCAGTATTAAACAGTCTGCTGTGGCTTTGGTGCTGTGTAAATCTACTCGGTTTTTCTTAATGTCATTTTGTATTGTGGGTTTCCGTGAAGTAGCGTCTCGGGCCAAAGAAGCCCTGGTTTAATAGTGATGTACATGCAAAGTGCATTCTCACCTAAGTGGGCATTTGGCCCTTGGCATTACCGTGTCATCTTTCCTTAGAAGAGGTGTGTGACGTTGTTCCTCTTATGAATGAACCTGTAATTCTCAGTTCACAGACAGTCTGGGATGAGACTAAGCAGCAGACCAATTGCTTAGTCTGCCTGAGGCCCAGAGTTTGGTTTCCTGCATTGCAAAAAGGGCTTACACGCTCAGGAGCCTCATTCACTCAGTAGCTGTTTATATTGGCAACATTTTTGGTCCTGGCAGCTGTTTACAAAGCAGCGACATCAGCTGGGTGAGGGAGGAATAAGGAGTGTCACATCCTCCAGAGTTTAGGGTTTATGTATACATATACGTAGACCACTGATAAAGAGCAAGAGGGTGGCCTCAAGATCTGCTGGCACAGGTTTGGCATCCCTGAAAAATCTGAAATCCAAATATTCTATGACCTACAGTATTCTGAGCACTCAAACATTTTCAGATTTTTTTGATGTCTTTGCAAATATTCCCAACACTGAAACATTCAGCCCTTCTGTCCCAGTCAGGTATGACACCTAGCCGGAATGCCACACAGTAAAACAGAAATAAATGTCAGCAGCCGTGTGAGGAAGAGGCTCAGGCAGGCACTGGCTCAGAAAAGAAAACCACACCTCCCTGCACGAGCTGGTCTTGTCCCTGCTTCTGTGTTAGACAAGCAGAGCTCCCTGGGCTTTCTGCTGGCAGGAAAGCATGGTGTGGAGGCGAGCCTCGAGGTCTAGTGTTGCAGCAGTGGACATCTGCCTGGCTCCCTGAGGGTGCTGCAAGCCATGAGGCCAGCTGCAGTTTGTCCTCCCTGTGTTCCCAGGAGGATTTTCAGTGGCCTCAGTGGCCATGCAGTCAGTCGGACACCATCCCAAGAGGGGTTTTGTGAGACAAACATTGGATAGAATCAGTCACTTTAATTTGCTGTTTGTGGGCTTATCTGTGGAAATAAAATAGAGGAAAACGAGACTCAAATGTACTGAGTCCAAATAAAAATATAGTTTGCAAAAAGGAAAAAAAGCACACCCTTTTGATCAAACTAGTTCTACTCAGTCTGTGTAGCTGTGAAATTTTTATGTGATGAAGACTGGCAGGTGTCCTAGCTGTCCCTTTCCTTCTCTCTAAACAGTTTTACTCGGGGCACCGCTCCCCACACATTCCGTACAAGCTGCTGCACCTGGTGTGGACGCACGCCCGGCACCTGGCGGGTTATGAGCAGCAGGACGCACATGAGTTTCTCATTGCAGCCCTGGACGTCCTCCACCGGCACTGCAAAGGTGGGCCTGCCACCATCTCCCTGCTGGGCTGGGGCAGTTGGGGAGTTTCCTTAAAAATGAGGCAGAGCAAGGCTGGTGCTCACCCAGGTAACCATAAGCCTATGCTTGATTTGTCCTGTTAGACAGTATCGTCGGGTTCTATTTCCAGGAAGGGGAAATCGCATGGTTGTTCCAAGGAGTTCTCTACAGTTTGTTAGTATTGATTGACTTTGGATATTTTTGGAAACAGGGTCTCACTGTGTAGCTCATACTGGCCTAAAGCCCTGGTCCTCTTGACTCAGCCTCCCATTTCTGAACAAGTTAAAGGTCCCAGGTCCAGTGTGCTGGCACAGACCTATAATCCCAGCACCCAGGTGGCAGAGGCAGGCAGATCTTCTGCCAGTTCAAGGCCAGTCAGAGATACCTTAACCTATCTCAGGAAAGAAAGAAGAGTGACACACCCCATCTTATCTCTGCCACCAGATAGACCTCTTGTTGACATAAACCCCTTCACTCTTCATAGATGTTGGAATTCTTGGTGTCCTCCTGCCTTTGCTGGGTGTATGTGGACTCTGACTGCTTTATATTATTTTGGTGACATTACTAATGGTAATCACACATTTCTGTCATCAGGTGATGACAACGGGAAGAAAGCTAACAACCCTAACCACTGCAATTGCATCATCGACCAAATCTTCACGGGTGGGCTCCAGTCTGACGTTACATGCCAAGTCTGCCAGTAAGTGCTCCCACCAGCTGGACAGTCACCATGAGTGTTAGTCGGCCAGTAAGTGCTCCCACCAGCTGGACAGTCACCACGAGTGTTAGTCGGCCAGTAAGTGCTCCCACCAGCTGGATAGTCACCACAAGTGTTAGTCGGCCAGTAAGTGCTCCCACCAGCTGGACAGTCACCATGAGTGTTAGTCGGCCAGTAAGTGCTCCCACCAGCTGGACAGTCACGGTGAGTGTTAGTCGGCCAGGGCACGTCCTGCTGCGTTTCCCAGTCAGCAAGGCTCAGCAGCACCTTAGGGAGTGTAGCACTCATAGTGGAGCACCTACACTAGTCGCAGGTGAGGGGCAGTTTTACTTAAACAGCTGTGCTCTCTCTGGTCATTTGAGATGAAATACCACTTGTAGAAAGGACACAGGAAATGAGCGGATTGCCTGAGGCTGGAAGCCCGTGGCATGTTGCAGTGGTGGCACTCAGCAGGCTGTCCTTGCAGCTTCACACATAGTTCTCTGCTTTCCTTAGTCTTCAAGACAAAGAGCCAAAGCACTAGCCCTGGGATGGCAGATCATTGGCTCCTTTACTATTTGTTGACATAAAGCCGTTATCACAGGTGTGGGCATTGCTTACAGCTTCATCCTCAGAAGCAGGAGGACCCTTTGGCTGAGGCTAGGGAAGCCCACCCCAGCCACCCCTAACATGCCTTGTCTTCGCTCCTCTGGCTCACCCCACACATACTGCTGCTCTTACTCCACTCCTGGGTTCTAAAACTCTGGTCACGGTCCCCAGGGTACAGCAGAGCTCCTTTGAAGCCTTGTCTTGGAGCAATGTAGAATTCCTCCCTCCTGGCCTATGTTAGCAAGAGGTGGTATTGAATTTTGGACCTTACCTAGCCAATTTCCTATTTTGAGTTGCCCCTTTAATGTTGAAATTTAAGCCCCCTGGCAGGAGTCAGCCTTGTTAACTCCTTGTTAATATAAAGCAGTCTTATTTGTGGGGCTGCCAAGTTTGACCTGTGCTGTTGTGCACAAAGGTCTGTCTTTGCCCGTTGGGCATCCTAGTTTCTGAGCATTGTCAGCAGTTACTGTGTTGTGCAGTGGATCCCAGAACACAGCTTTGCCTGTAGCTCAGGTATTATACTCTTCCAGACTCCCCTAAACAAAGTCCTTACGGTAGATACCTGTTTTATCCTGAGGTATCTTGTGGACAATGGACAGAGCAGGCAGGGTATTTGGCTTATCTGTAGAGGCTGCCTCAGAGACCACAATAGACACTGATCCTTATGTGCTCTCGTGTGTTCTCTTTTTTTTTCCTCGTGTGTTTTCATCTTTTCCTGCAGCGGAGTCTCCACCACCATAGACCCCTTCTGGGACATCAGCTTGGATCTGCCGGGATCTTCCACGCCGTTCTGGCCCTTGAGCCCAGGGAGCGAGGGCAGTGTCGTTAATGGGGAGAGCCACGCGTCAGGCACCACCACTCTAACAGACTGCCTGCGAAGGTGAGACATGTTCTGCAGTATTGGTTCAGAATGCCACTTCTTTTTTCCATTTTACTACATGATTCAATCTTTTAAAATTAACAGAAAACACAAGAGGAAAAAATGACACCCCCACCCCACCCAAAAAAAGAAACAAACACAATTAACAGGTCTTTGAAGATCATCCTGCAGCTATAAGGCGACATGGTGATCCCGGTACCTTCACCCAGTCCTCCATCACGACACCCCACAGCACAGAGGGGGACGTGCATGTCACAGCAGGATGCTGAAGCTGGTGTAGGCAAGAACATCACTCACACACACACATCCATCCATCCACCTACCCACCCACCCCAGCAGTGCCTTCATCTGTAACAGCAGCCCTGTCTGGTCCTCAGCTAAGCAGTTTAGTACTAGCTTTCTCAGGGAGGTTTGTGAGTGGAATCTCACAGCACATCACCTGTGAGGTGGACTCTTTCCACTTGTTGATCTTTGGCAGCCCAGAGAATTGTGTACGGGGCCAAATTATGCCATTCCATTGCTGACTGGTAGCCTGTGGGTGATCACGCCATTTGTTTATTGAGTCATGTTTGTGTAGCTTTGTGTGACTGTATGCTCTGTTGGTCTGAACAAGCTGACTTGCTGGGATGTAAAGAAAATTATAGTTTCCCTAGACCTTTCATTAGTACTAATATATATGTGTACACACAGAGAGAGAAGGGGGGAGCGCGCACACTTAAGAGAATCAGGAAAAGATGAAAACAAAGTTTCTGTTGTAAAATATGACACCTGTAACTGCTGCTGGATACTGTGGGTGGTAAAATAACCTGTTCCCCTTTTTTCTCATGTCTCTTCCTCTCCTCTTTCCACTTTTTTAAAATGCCTTTTAGATTTACCAGACCAGAGCACTTAGGAAGCAGTGCCAAGATCAAGTGTAGTGGTTGCCATAGCTACCAAGAGTCCACAAAGCAGCTCACCATGAAGAAACTGCCCATTGTGGCCTGCTTCCATCTCAAAGTGAGTTTCCCAGAAAACCAGCCACAGGGACAGCCTAGCATTGCCCAGCCTCAAGCTCAGCAGCTCAGCAAAGAGCTCCTCTTGCTGACAGAGAGTGAAGGCAGAAAGGAGCTGCTGTAGGAGGTGGGGTTACATTTGACTCTTCTGTCCGCCAGAGTAGGCCAGAGGAGACATCAGCATCCTGCTCGTACCACACTCCACCTTGCTCCATAGAGACAGGGTGTCTCACTGTACCTGGAGGGAGGCTTGAGGCTGGCAAGCCCAGTGGTCCTCCTGTGCCTCCGTAGCACTGGGGTTACAGGTGTATAGTCCGCCTACGGTGGTTTCTGTGGGTGCTGGGGATTTGAACTAAGGTATTCAAGCTTGTGCAGCACTCTGAGCTGCTATTTTTCCCAGCTCCTCTTTTGACTCTTCCACTGAAAATAGGCCTGGGCCCAGGCCAGGGATATGAGTCAGTGTAGAGCTCTTAGCTAACATGCACAAGGCTCTGCATTCCACGCTAAGCTGCAGAAGGAAAAGACCATAGTCTTGGGTCTAGTCCAGAGTCGAAAGGCTCTTTGTGGGGAAAGCCAGGTGGTACTGGGAATTTGAGTCTTCTTGTTGTTACTGTAGGTGGTGGTTTTGCCTGCATGTATGTCTGTGCACCACATACAAACCTGGTGCTCACAGAAGCCAGAAGAAGGCGTCAGGTCCACAGGGACTTGAGTTATATGAGCTGCCGTGTGGGTGCTGGGATTCAAACAAGGGCCTCTGGTAGAACAGCAGGGCTAGTTTCGGAGTCTTTAAAAGCTACGTATGATCTCTGTTCTTACTCTTTATTGTAATGGCCCTTTAAAAATGGGAAAGATCAGTTTGAGCTTGGTATGGTACAACTATAATCCTGGCCTTAGGGAGAAGGCTGAGACAGGAAGGAAGGACTGTGCTGCTGGAAAATCAGTGAGTAGAGGGCCCTTGCTTCAGGCTGGGTAGCCCAACAGTTGCTCCGTCTGCTCACTTGTCCCCCCTCCCCCCTTCTTTCATCTCTGCAGCGATTTGAACACTCAGCCAAACTGCGGAGGAAGATCACCACATACGTGTCTTTTCCCCTCGAACTGGACATGACGCCCTTTATGGCCTCCAGGTAGAAGGGTTGGTGCCCCGTGTCCTACTGGGGAGGAAGATCACCCAGTGCCGGGCTTTAGACCAGGCAATTACAGCCAAGTAGGCCTCCCCTCCCCAGCCTCAATACTTTTTTTTTAAATTTATTTATTTATTGTGTATACAGATCTCATTATAGATGGTTGTGAGCCAATATGTGGTTGCTGGGAATTGAACTCATGACCTTTGGAAGAGCAGTCAGTACCCTTAACCTCTGAGCCATCTCTCCAGCCCTCCAGCCTCAATACTTACCCTGATCTTACCTTGGGTTGCCCATTTGTACTGTGGACCCTTCGTCAATCATTCACCTTTTAAACTTGGCAACTCATTTAGAGTCACAGGCAGACCACATGTGCCCTTTTTGGTTGATGGATACAGATTTTGAAATAGAGATAAACAGGGTTGAATTGCAGCAGTGGATTCTCTGAGACTAAATCCTGTATGTCATAGACCACATAAGGTTTAACCTTCTAAGAACTGCAGTGCTTGCTAGTGTGTTTGCTTTCTGTGGCTGGCAGCTATAAGTGTGGCTTAAAACAATAGAAATTTATTTTCTCAAGTAATAGAAGTCAGAACTATGAAACCTGGTGAGAAGGATCCTGACAGGGTTTCCTCCTTGGCTCATCCAGCTCCTTGAGGTTCTGGATCCGTTTGTGTCTGTTACTGCCCTGGGCCCGAGGCCCTTCCTGAATTTGTCTCGTTCAGTGGCCTGTTTCCTAGGTGCTGGTGGTGAGGGGAGGGGTAGCTTGTCTAGAAGGCTTCATTTCAGCATCCTTCATCCCATCTGCACAGGTTTTCTAAATGGATCCCGTTCACAGTTCTGAGAGTCAAAATGCAGACAGTGCATTTCAGAAGCCACACTTCCGCCCATGGGCTGTCTGAGCAGGCTTCCCATTATGAGCCTTTGATGGCCTTTAGCTTTTACTGAAATGTCACAGACCATCAGCTGTGGAAAATGGGGTGACATTGTCACTGATGGCAAGGTCTCACAGGTCTTCCTGTCTTCTGCATTGGCTGTAGGGAAACATACCAAACTAGTTTGAAATTTGGCGTTTCCTGTACAGCCACTCTTCCCAGTCTACCTAGCCTGCTGCCATGAGATACTTCATGGTGTCTCTTAGGCTCCTTAAGGATGTAGTGTGGGGCTAACTTACACACAGCCGTTGGTAGGAATTCTTTCATTTGGTGTGTTATAAGCAAAACTCTTCACAAAGCCAACATCAGAAACCTCTGGGGTAGCAAGTAACTTTAGGTTCCAGGGAGTGGAGGGGTGTGTACAGCCATAGGCACTAGGAGGCCAGACAGCTCTAGCCAAGCTGGATTTCTCACCACCACATGGGGATAGTGTGCCTAGGGAAACCGGTGTGTATAAAGTACACCTCTTAGCATCCTTAATGTTGTCATTAGAGCCTGTGTCTCTGGTGAGTTAGTAATTTTTATTACTGTTCTTACAGCAAAGAGAGCAGGATGAATGGGCAGTACCAGCAGCCCCTGGACAGTCTCAACAATGACAACAAGTACGTGGGGTTGCAGGGCCTGGGGGCAGGGTGAGTGGGCTTATGCCCATGGCTCGTAGGGAAGGGCACATGCTCGGCTCCCATCTCTCAGGCCACCCACCTGTCCTTTGCATCTTCCAGTCTCCCTCCTGGTGACAACCCCACTGGAGAGGCCTCTCTGGTCGGAGGGTCTGCTTAGTAATGAGCCTGCTCCTTCTGGTACCATTCCTTTTATTGGTAGCACAGTCAGGTGGCACGAATTAAAGTAGTTACTTTAACTGCAAGTTGTCACTGCCGCCGTCACTTCCATTCAGTGCAGTTCTAGGAGTTATCTTTGCTGGGCCAGAGCTGAGTGATGCGGCCTGGCTCTCCCAGCTCTGCAGCCAGCAAGTTCTGCTTTAGCTTGGAGGTGTTGGGCCAGTTCAACAGACCACAGTTCAAATGCTGTCTCCTTCCACATAAGGTACTCCTTGTTTGCTGTTGTTAACCATCAAGGGACCCTGGAGAGTGGCCACTACACCAGCTTCATCCGGCAGCACAAAGACCAGTGGTTCAAGTGTGATGATGCTATCATCACCAAGGCCAGCATCAAGGATGTGCTGGACAGTGAAGGGTATGTCTGGGGTGGGGCTGGAGGAACCATGCAGGTGCTTGTCCATCTCTCCTGTCTGACCAAAGCCACCGGCTGGGCTGCATCTGCCACACTCTGGATAGTCACCTTAACTTAGTTTGGGTTTGTTACTGAAGGGACAGTGGCTTCTTGAGTCAGATGCCGCCTATAGGTCATGGTTACAGGGTGGGAGTGTTCCTGAACAGAGTTGCTGTCTGTGCCTCTAGATTAACGAATGCTGTGGTCCCCGTTTGTCCTGACCATGCTGTGCAGTGGTTCTGGGCAGCCTCCTTGCTGCTTTTGTTACTTGTGGTCTGTCCCCAGTTGACCTGAGCCTGCTTAGGATTCCTGGCCCCAGGGACAAGAAAGGGCTCTGGGCCCTGGGAGAGGAGTCATGGAGAGTGCCCCACTGGGCAGGGGTTGGGGAGATATGGACCCTGCATGAGGTAGCACCACTGTGAACAGCATAGGTAATAGCTACAGGTCACCAAGGCCACCGTGACTTACTCCCTGGTAAGCAAGGTGGTCAGGTGGGGCGATGGGAGGCAGGCAGTGTCTTTCTTGAGGGGATATAGTAGCCATTCGGAAAGTCAGGCTTGTGAACTATTCATGACTGGCATAGGCCATTTTGGAAGTTAGGACTGAGCCCACTTCCCTTTTGCCTCCTCAGGTACCTGCTCTTCTACCACAAACAGTTCCTGGAATACGAGTAGCCCTGCCCTGCCAGCCAGAAGAAAGAACAAGCTTCCTGACACGATCCCTGCCCCCCCCCCCATCAGAACACCATGGTATTCCTCTGTGCAGGCGAGCCTCACACGGGGCCCCCCTGCACCAGGAGACATGTCAGGGTGGGGTGAGCTGTAGGCTGAGTGGATGTGCCCTTGATGGAAAGGCGCTAAGGGGCTGCCTCACCACACCTGTCTTCTCACCCTTGTGGTAGGCTGGGGGTGGATGTCCTCAGAGCAGACGGGCCTCTGCTGGTGCTTCCCCCTGTCATCCCACACGGGTTTAAAAGAGCCCGCCAAAGCTGTGGAGTAGACCAAATGATGCAGGACGGCAAAGTGCTTGCAGCAGCCCTTTGGCATGAAGGGCAGAGTGAATTCTTAAGTTGTTAAACCACCTCCCACCCCCGGCCCAGGATGAGGCCACCCACAGGCTACAAGCACATCTGTCCTACAGGTAGCTTAGCATCAACTGCATGTGGAAACATCAGCCCTTTGTTTTCTAGGAATAGGCGTCTTCCTACCCCTTGCTCTTTTCCACAGTGGTGACTTTCATAATGTGATAGTAGTAAAGTGAGTGATTATAGAGTTTATATGGAGATCTGGATGGTCCTCTTTCCTCCTGAGAGCCAGTGTCTTGCTTTTTGGTTAGTGCTCTTTCCTTGCTCTGTGCCTGGCCTTCCTCCCACACGATGGGTGGCCTGGCAGTGACAGAGTCCCTGTTACCTTGAGCCTTGCAGTAGACGGAATATTCCTTGGTGGTCCCATTGGCCCAATCCTCCATGTTTCTTCTTGGTCTTTGGTCCTTTGCCTGTCCGGGGTGGTTTAGTGGCTGTGAGATTTGAAGCTGGGTAGTCCAGGTGGAGACTGCGTTGCGTCCTATCATCCACTTGCCTCTCTGTTCTGGTTTCAGTGGCAGCCAGAAGAAAAAGACTGAAAGTTCTGCTAACAGGGTCAATCAGGAAGTTTGTTGTAAGATATTTTGCATGTATCTCTGGGCAAGGCTTAGGTTGTCTGCTTCTAAGAAACTAAAATCTAGGGTCTTGGTATTTTCTCTTTATACCACTGCCTTTTCAGTGGTGCTTGCCCAGTAGCCTGTTGGCACCTGACTGCAGGAGTTTCAGGGCAGGCAGGTATTGCCTAAGAGCCAGGCTCTGAGCTGTAGTTTTATAGCAGGTAACATAAGCATCATGTTTGCATAACAAGTACAGCTGTGATTTGAGTTACGTATAATTATCATGTGTACAGATTTTTAAAAAAAAACAAAACTTTTTTTCACTGACAGGTTGTAAAAAAGCAGAACAGGGTCCCGCGCCCAGCTCCTCAGCCTCGTGGTGATAGAATGACATTTGCCCTGACACCATTGTATTTGTTTCTGCATTTAAAGTAAAGAACAGGCATGAAGCATGTTTTAGAAAAAGCCTTTTTTGAGAAGTATGGGTGAGCCCAGATTCTCAGACATAGACCATTGTTGTGGGACTCTGCTATGGAGATGCCCTTGGGGAAACACATTCTACTTGTGAACAAACCCATAGGAAAGACTTCACCGCAGCTGGCCTACAGGAACCAGAGCCAAAACCTCCTGAAGGTCGGCCTTCTTGACTCTCATGGTTGGGGCATCCATAGGCAGGGGAAATGACAGGTGTGCTGGCCAGGCCTGCTTCCTCTGCCCCCACAGCACACAGCCCCTCTCTACCTGTATTGGGGACACTGAGGAGGAAGACGACAGCACCTGCTTTCTGTCGGCGTGACTTTAACCTTTTATATCCGAATACATACATTCCCCTCCTTTACTGTGGGTTTGACATTCTAAGCACTTCGCTCTGTACCTGCGGCAAAGAGGTCGACCCAGCTCCATGACTGCCACACACGTCTGTCTGGCCTACCTCTGTCCCGGGTCCTCAGCCTGATGGCTCGGCTGGACAGGCACGCGTGTATAGTTAGGGAGCAGCATATCTGAGCAGTGGGTTTGGGGGGGTTCTTTCAGTTCCCCCTTTGGATGGCAAGGCAGGAAAAGGGTTTCCTGTCCAGGGACTACCCAGTATATGTGCTCAGAGTGCGTCTCGCCACAGGGCTGCGTTGCTTACCTCTAGCGTAGGGCGGTGAGCAGCCCTTCCCATATGCCGCTGGCACCAGCTTCACAGGACGACAGAGCGCCTCTCTTTAGATGTCCTCAGTGGGAGACTCAGGATGGGATCTGCGAGTCCTCTCTTCATCCCAGGAGCCTCAAGCTGGGCCTGAGCTCGCTGCACCATGCAAACCTGAGAGCTCGTCTGTTTGGCTTGGTGTGTATGCTTTCCTTGTGTAAAATCATTGTTCTTTTTGACAAGTGGCTTGTTTCATTTATAAGTAGCTTTGAAATCAAAAATTGTGAAGGAAAAAAATGATTGTACTGTGGTTAGAAGTTTTATTACCAAAACATTTATGTCACTTTTCTTTCCTTTGTCATTTTGAGGGGCTACTTAACTCTCCTTTCCTATATCATAATAAAGCTGCATTTTATTCTGAAACTGGCTGTTTACCCCATTATTAACACAGGCAGCCAAATAGTGGGTAGCAGAGGCAAGGCAGGCTAGCTCTGGGATGCCTGTGGGTAGACATGCCCGCCCGCTCTGCCATGGGTCAGCTGTTTAACCCTCCTTCCTGCTAGGCAGGTGCAGAGGCCATGCTTTCCTCCCTGCACTGCAGAGGTAGAGGCAGCCAGGACTCTGTCCAGTCTGCATAGCAAATTTCAGATCAGCCAGAGGTACACAGCGAGATCTGGCTCAATAAAGTTCTCTTTGGGGAGAATAGGTGTGGTGGGAACATGCCTCAGTCACCAGAGGTGCATAGTAGGTACTGTGACGCCTCTTCCCCTTCTCAGCTCCCTTCTGTATTCACATGTTCCCCTGCCACCCAGGAACACGATGCTTTTCCACCCGCTTGAAAAGTTAACTCACTTCACTGTGGGTTCATTACTGTTGGAAACCGTGTTTTCACGCAGTAAGTCTGAAGGCCAGTGTTAACTGAAGACCCATGTAACGCCCGCTCCAGTTTTGTCTCTCGCAGAAAGCAGTTGACGACAGAAGGAAGCATTTACTGGGAGACCAGATCCCAGCCAGGACTAAAGTGGCCCTGGCAATGTCTCCTGTGCTAGCTAACAACTACCCTCTTTGACCCTGAGTCTCTCCTCTGTTAAATGAAGATGCAGGGGGCCTGGAGAGATGGCTCAGCGGTTAAGAGCACTGATTGTTCTTCCAGAAGTCATGAGTTCAATTCCCAGCAACCACATGGCTCATAACCATCTATCATGTGATCTGATGCCCTCTTCTGGCCTGCAGGTGAACAGGCAGGCATGCAGGCAGATCTCTATACATAATAATAAATAATCTTTAAAGAAAATGAAGATGCAGGCGCTGGGATGACTACAAAGTCTCCTCAGTTCTAATAAAGCCTGCTTCCGATGGAGGTGTGTAGGCTTCAGCCTTTTCTAAACCTACTTCGAGATTCTTAAATGCTTAGACCTCCCTTCCAAGCCACCTACCCTAGACAGGAGAGAAAAGAGGTTAATGGGAACAGGAGAAGCAGATCTTTTTGGACTCAGTTCCTGGGAGTGATTCCCCTGGCGTAGTTGGCAGGATTTCAGCAGACCAGCAATTCAACCAAAGTTGCTGCTGGGACCTGGAACAGCAGCTGGAACCTGGAGCCCCGAAGCATTCTCTAGAGGTCTCTAGGAGCATCTCAAAGAGCGATAACAGCCAAACAATACCAGGACCCAAAAAGCCCTGCCTCCTGTTTTGGGTTTTTATATATATATATATATATATATATATATATATATATATATATATATATATATATATATATATATATATATATATATATTATATTCTCAGAGTCTATACTATGTATTTCACCTGGAAAAAAAACCAAGAAGAATAGAAGGGAGAAAGAAATCCTAAATGTGGGCTGGAGAGATGGCTCAGAGGTTAATAGCTCTGACTGCTCCTCCAGAGGACCAGAGTTCAATTCCCAGCAACCACATGGTGGCTCACAACCATCTATAATGTGATCTGATGCCCTCTTCTGGCGCGAAGGTGTATGTGTAGACAGCACTATATACATAATAATAAGTAAAACTTTTTTAAAAAGTCCTAAATGTGCCGGGCGGTGGTGGGACACACCTTTAATCCCAGCACTTGGGAGGCAGAGGCAGGCGGATCGCTTTGAGTTTGAGGCCAGGCTGGTCTACAAAGGTAGTCCAGGACAGCCAAGGCTACACAGATCCTGTCTAGAAAAACAAAAAAACAAAAACAAAACAAAAACCTAAATGTAATCTTTACTAACTTATAACCAGCCCCCCTAAACAATAACAAAAGTTGGTAACTCACCAAAAACACCCACCCCACCTATTGGGAATGGGGGTGTTGTATTCTCAAAGTTACTTTTTGCTTTCTCAGGGTAAAAACATCTTTTAGGTACCCTTAGAAAAATAAGATACTGGTCAAGCGCTGGAAAAGTTAGCTGTATCTGTTTCTGTCCAGTGTTTCTGGAATCCATCCTTTGGCTAGCCCTTTTAAAGTTGGTACAGGGTTTCTCTGTGTAGCCTTGGCTGTTATGTACATGTTTTATAGAGGCTGTCCTCGAACATTCCTTTTGGTACCCCCGACGATTACTTCCAGCAGGCAATGGAGTTTGGTTATACATCTGAGGCCAGATCCAAAGCTGCACTGTCTTCAGTGCCATGTATTAAATCAATACCTAGTTTTCGTTTTCCACATTGTCTGCTGCGGGGCTTCGAGCTAACAGGCCCCTCCTTTCGTTTCCTGAAGGCAAGAGATTACCTTGTATGTCTCTTTTGGGTTGACAATCCATAGACCAACGTTTTCCCTTCCCATAGTGGCTACAGTACCCTGGAAGTCTTGGCACATCATCACCATCACAGCCAGAAGCTCCTCGTACTCTTCTATGAGCACCATTTACTCCATAGTTAGTGCACCTGTTATTTTGAGGTCTGGAACTTTTAACCTTACAGTTTCTTTGAAAAATGGCCAAATTTGCCACAATTAAAGCACCCGGTGTTTTGATATCTGAAACCTCTAGTTATAGCTTGTCCTATGATACTGTTTTGATGCTCCTGAGAACCAAAATTCACGCTCTCTCTTACCCATTCATCTAACGGGCTCCTCGTGCGTTTAATGGTCTAATTGCTCTCTGACATTCAGTATTTGCATTCTCACACGCCATGATCACTGTCAATGCCTGTCTGTCTGGTCTCAGGGTCTGGTATGGCTCTATTTAGAGCTGAACCCAATCCCTGTAAGAATTCTGTGACGGCTTCTCCAGGGCCTTGAAATACCTGAGGAAATGAAGTGGTTGTTTTACCAGGCTCCTCAACCATGTCCCAAGCTCTTAAGGCTGCAACACGACACTATTGAATTACTACATCTACAGATCGGGTTTGTTCTCTGAAGTCAGCATAACGCCCTTCACCAAGCGATTCATCTTTAACAACACTTATCCCCCTTGCTGTATTTTGTTCCGTTCTCGTGGCTTCATTTCTCCACCACGATAACCACTGTAACTGTGGAGCAGCTTCTAACACAGCTGACAGCAATCCCTTCCAATCTTGGGGAATAAGTCTTTGCTGCGTAGCCCAGTTAACATTTGTTTAACAAAAGATGAATACATTCCATTCCATTCCATACCATAGCCTCTTTAAAATGCTTTAAATCTAGCATATCTACTGGGCACCGTGCCATCTCATCATAAGCCTCAGCACCATCATTAGCAGGGATATGTCGCACAGAGACTGGAAAAGCTGATGGTGTCTGTGTGGCCCTAGAGTATTCCTCTATAGGAATATATGTCTCCAAAGCCCCTTTGGCCTGTCTGCTTTCCCATTCCTCCAGAATCTTTACAGCCTCTCCAGCTTCCCGGTTTTCTCCAACCCCTTCCACACGCTAGTGCTCTGGACACCTGGCTTGTGGAGCAGGGTCGGGCAGCAATTGTGGGAAACACTGGCTCTCTGTTACCAGGTGTTTTCCCTTTACCAACTGTGATTTTTGCTTTCCAAATGCTTCAACCTCTACCTGCAAATTCTCTAGTTACACAGCCAACTCTGCAGTCCTTTCCAGAATGGTAGAATTTACTGACCCTTCTGGTTTTTGTATCCTATTAGTCCTTCCAATCTTTTTTAAAAATGTAATACAGTAAAAAGACAAAGACAAGACAAAATTCCCTCTGGGTATAAAGCAGGAAGGAACTTTGCAACAGCAGCTGTGATTTTGCTGACACCCTGAAACAGCACCTCTGTATCTTTAAAGTTTTTATCTTCCTCCGCAACATTAGAAGTTAAGTTACTATTATGCCCAAAGCATGTTAGGTTCCTCCTGTAGGTTTTGACCTTTTCCAAACCTACTTTATTTGAGGTTCTTGAATGCTTACACCTCCCTTCCAACCCACCTACCCTAGATAGGAGAGAAAAGAGGTTAATGGGAACAGGAGAAGCAGACCTTTTTGGACTCAGTTCCTGGGAGCGATTCCCCTGGTGTAGTCGGCAGGATTTCAGCAGACCAGCAATTCAACCAAAGTTGCTGCTGGAACCTGGAACAGCAGCAGCCGGAACCCGGAGCCCTGAAGCTTTCTCTGGAGCGGTTCTCTCTAGGAGCGTCTCAAAGCGGAGAGATGAACAGCCAAACAATACCAAGACCCAAAAGCCCCGCCTTCCCTCAGAGTCTGTACTAAGATGTGTTTCAGCTGGCAAAAACCAAGCCCCCGCATGAGGTGGTTCATCTTCTAGTGGATAAACATCACCTGTTCTCTTACAAGTCCGTTCCCTATCCCACACTTGGGATCAGAACAAACATGTTTACATACATTACATATCCCACACTTGGGATCAGAACAAAAACATGTTTACATCCACTACAGAGGTGCTTAGGCCCTGGGCAGATTCAATGGTCTGGACCCAGCAGAGTGAGCCCATTTCTGTTACTGTAATTCCACATCTGTGGGAAACTTAGAAGAAATACAGCTTTAGCTGCTCATAGCTCCGGAGGCTGGAAAATCCAAGAGCACGGCCCCAGCATCCAGTGAGGGCCCTTTGTACTGTGCTGTAAACAATGGTGCGGCAGGGGAGACGTGTGTCAGGAACACTCACATGTAGCAAAGCTGCCCATTAACAAGTCAACAGGTGGGTTGGCCCATTCACAGGAACAGAGCCCTCCTGGCCGGGGCTCTCCCAGGGTCACAGCCTTCCGCTCTGTCGCACTGAGCACCAGGCTGCGACCTTCATCACTAGAAAGGAAAGAATGTGAGTTAAAGCTAATGATCCCATATGAGTCCTGGACTCCTGATTAACCAGCATGTGAATGGTTCCAGACCTTGAGGGTGAGAAAAGCCACAGAGAGTGTTCTGAGTGGGAGACGGATGCAGACTCTTCCGGGTGCTGTGTAGAAAAGAGGCTGAGGAGTGGGTAGAGCGAGAGCCACAGGCTGCTGTGCTGAGGCAGCTAGCCAACACTAACCTCCCATGATGCCGTTAGGGCAGAACATTGCAAGTAAGAGACACCAGTTCCCAGGGGAGTTCACTGTTAGCCACTGTTAAGTGCACTCTGGGAACGGAGTGCTGGCAGCTTGCAAGAGGGGAACTTGTCAGTTCCACCTCTGAGGATGTCACAGCATGGATGTCACCAGGAACCCATGAGCAACTCCCCTGTCTACAGAAAGAATTTGTTCTGCTTCCCATGCCAGTGTGCTCATGTGTGTCATCCTGTCCTGGCAGGTTTATCACTCTAGGTTAAAATGGAGTTTCCAACTGCCTTCATCCTGGGAGCAGTTCAGCCTACACAGTGTTCCCCAGTGGCTAAGGCCACAGCAGGGAGCCTCCGCTGGTCCTTGCTGATGGGTATCAGCAGTCTGCTCTCCTAGCCTCCAACCCTTCACCTACAAAATAGGAGAGCTACGATTCTGTTACATGTAGGTCAGTGGGGTGGGACCTGCAAACAAGGTGCATGCACCCGTTCTCATAGGGCCACCAGAGCCCCCAGGCAGCATGGGCACATAGCTCTTCTGGTCTCTCTCCCTCTTACAAAGCCAGCAGGATTCAGTCACCACGTTCTCCTCCGGTATCACCTAAACAGCATCACCTCCCTGAGGCCTCTCTGCACAGCAGTCGGACCACATTTCATTCCCATGATACCTCTCTGATCAGTAAAGCCTTATGGGGGAGGCACAGCCTCATCCAAACACCTCACCACAAAGGGAACTCACAGGCACCGCAGGTTCTCCTCCTAATACCACCCTTCATGTGCTGGGCACAGAGACCAGAGAGGCCCTCAGCCATAGCCCTTAGGTCAGGGAGAGCAGCCACCTCAGCAGGAAGTTCATCAGACTCCAGGACCTACTAGGTAAAAAACAAACAAACTGGCAGGAAAGCTTGTTGGCCTCAAGGTGCAGGCCATTGGGATTGGAGGGGGGAGAGGAAGTACCCTCTACTGTGGCTGAGTGGCGGAGGTTAGCCCTGTTGGGGGTGAGATGTCAAGGTATCAGTGAAGATTTCTCCATCCTGGGCCTGGGAGCACCTGGCCTGCCTAGCCTGGGAGAATAGAAAGGCCGTAGATGGCCCCATCCCATGGGTCTGGAGCTCCTGGCCTGCCCAGCCTGGGAAAGCAGAAAGGCCGTTAGATGGTCCCATCCCGTGGGTCTAGAGTACCTGGCCTGCCTCAGCCTGGGAGAGCAAAAAGGCTGTAGATAGCCCCCATCCCGTTTTGGTAAGAACAATCACTTCCTGACACTTAAAGACCCTCCGTGTGTCAGAGCCTGGGAGAGCAGAAAGCAGAGATAGAACAGGTATATGCTGAACTCTGCTGCCGTCAAGAGTCCAGCAGCACTAGGGGAATCTGAAGCCAGTCAGGCCCTGAAAGTTAACAAGGTGACAGAGCCCAAACCCACATCAGTACGTAACTAGACTGACTTCCACCTCTTACTAGCAGACCAGCAGAAATGAAGGAATAAATAACTCTCCAGCCTTCTGGCCTGCTCATGTCAGAGCAAATGAAAAGCCACTGTCAAGAGACAGATAAACGATGCTGGATGGTGGCGCACAACTTTAACTCCAGCACTCAGGGAGGGGCAGAGGCGGGTGGAACTCTGAATTCAAGGCCAGCTTGGTAGAGAGAGAGAGGAGGGAGGGAGGGAGGGAGGGAGAGAGAGAGGGAGAGAGAGAGAGAGAGAGAGAGAGAGAGAGAGAGAGAGAGAGAGAGAGATTAGAGGAATGTTAATTCAGAACATGGCTGTTCTGACAAGAGATCACATCCAAAGACCTAGGTCTGTGTGATCCAGCTGGAATACAAACATACCTTTAATCCGGGAGACAGAGGCAGGCAGATCTGAGTTCAAGGTCAGCCTGGTATAGAGCAAGAATCAGGTAAAGAAAAGCTTAGGTCCAGGCATGGTGGTACATGCTTTTAATACCAAATGAAAGTAAAGTTAATTTGTAGAAGGAAACACCAGTGTTTGAAAGTGATGTCTGAGTGACAAATCAGAGAAGATTTGACAGAGTAGGATATGTCCAACTCCCACAAGAAGAGATAGGAAAGGGAAGCTACGTAAGAGGCAGTTTTACTAGGATACTGACAAAAAGATGGGTTGCAGAGAGAGAACTCAGGTGAAGACAGAACGAGTCAGGAAATGAGAAGAAGCCAGAAGAGCAGAGTAGATTGCTAAATTAGTCTGAGGCCCAAGCAGAACAACATTGGGTGGAGAAAGAAGCCAGCTTGAATCAGTGAGCTTGGAGAAGAGTTTGAGCCAGAACAGCTGAGCTGAACCAGCCAGCCCAGAGCTCAGAAAGGACAAGAAAGGGTGAGCTTATTAAGCACTAAGTCTCAGAGGCTGAAAACATTCTAGGCTTAGGTTAGATTGTACAGAGGCTAGAAGCTTCTAGAGCTAAGCCTAGGTTAGCAGATGGAGGTAGTAAGCCTCCAAGAGGCTCCGAGTAAGCCTCTCCACTTGAGCCAGGAGAATAAAAGTTACTTTTACAAGAGAGAGTGGAGTGGACAGAAACAGCATGTGCAAATAGGTGGAGATGGCAGCAGAGAGATGGGGGCATCAGGAAGTCAGGAAGAACCACTAGAGGCAGCAGCTGTGGTAAGAGATGTAGCATCTAAGCCGGGCGTGGTGGCGCACACCTTTAATCCCAGCACTCGGGAGGCAGAGGCAGAACGATCTCTGTGAGTTCAAGGCCAGCCTGGTCTACAAAGCAAGTCCAGGATAGCCAAGGCTAACACAGAGAAACCTTGTCTCAAAAAATGAGAGAGAGAGAGAGAGAGAGAGAGAGAGAGAGAGAGAGAGAGAGAGAGAGAGGGAGAGATGTAGCATCTATCCTTGGTACCTTGAAGAGGAGACTGAGCAGGTGAAGAAAGAAACAGAGACCAACAAGGCCTCAGAACGTGAAAATAGAGGATAGGTATGTAGGTAAATAGATAGGTAAATGGGTAGATAGGTAGGAAGGAAGATGATAATCTAGATAGATGGATGATAGAGGGCGATATCAACCCCGCCCCCCCAATCTTAACCCAAAACAGGATAAATAAAACAAATTAGCCAAAACAACAAACCCTTAAGCATCACATTCAGACCACTATAAAAACAAGACAAAAAAAGTTATTTATTATAGAGGAAGAGTTGCTGAGCAGCCTCAGGAAGACCACACCTGGTTGTCCACACCTGGTCCTTTACAGGCACACTGATGCATGGTCGGGAGAAAGGTATCATCAAAGAGGCTGGCCCAGAAATCCAGGTGAGAAATTAAGAAAACAAAGAATACATTTTTTATTATCTTTGGGGGAAATGGTTGCAATTAGAAAGAGTATTAAGGAAAATAAGATTAAGAAAGAAGAATGCTAGGTTTTCTCACATTTACAGAATCCAGATTTTTTTTTCTTAAAGACATGAAATTAGAAGGGTAATGATTTGTGTTGAGGAGGCCAGAGGAAGGAGATGGGGGATGAGAGAGTTGTGGGGTGGGAGAGACTAACAAAACACATTATAAACAATTTTGTAAAAGCTGTGCAAAACCAGTTTTATTCAATTAATAATATACTAATAAAAATGTCTTAAGGGATCCATGCAAGAGGAGTCAGGCTGGCTTGATATTCTGCTGGTTGATTCAACACAATGGATAAAATTGGCCAAAGAGCCTTTTCTTTACAGACAGAAAGTAAAAAACAAAATTCACACAAAAGATCCACAGAAAAGCTGACCAAAAACTCTCAGGACTGTCTTTGACTGAAGCTGAGCTGGACTCTCTTCACGCTGTGTTCTTGTCACCTGTGCTCCCCAACCCCCAGCTTGAGAAACATCTTGAGTTTACAGCCCCTGGGTTGGTTGGTTGTTTGTTTTTTTTTAATAGATTTATTTATTTATTGTGTATATGGTGCTCTGCCTGCATTTACCCCCATAGGCCAGAAGAGGGCATCAGATCACACCACAGATGGCTGTGAGCCACCATGTGGTTGCTGGGAATTGAACTCAGGTCCTCTGGAAGATCAGCCAGTGCTCCTAACCTCTGAGCCATCTCTCCAGCCCCAGACTCTGGGTTTTAAAACTGCAGATCGTAAAGACTGGAACCAGGTTCATCTCCCAGACAAGCTGAGCGCTGGAGTGTTGTCTGTGCTTATGTGCTGGTGCTCTTCGGCTCACGTCTAGCACGTGTCTGTCGCAGGAGCCAGGGTGTCCCTGTCCAGCCTGTTGGAGGAAGCTGATCATGGTGCACACGGTAATGATGTAGGCTCGCTCAACACATCTTGGACAAGAACTTGTTAGATGCTAACTTTTCAACACAGATAAAGCAGGAGTGGTCTCCCGGGGCCTCCACTGTGGGTTCAGTTTGTCCTTATTTGGAGAAGGAGTCTTTACAGAGAAGGCGAAACGAAGCCATTTCAGACTGTAACATGAAATACAAAAGGGAGGATGGACCCAGAGACAGAAGACAGACTGTAGAGTGACAAGGATAGAGCTGTCGTAGGTGTTACACTGTGCGTGGCAGCCTACTAGTTATGAGTGGTGAGAACAGGGCCGCCTGTTGGGTGGCCCTTGCCGTGGGTCAGGCCTGCCAGGCACCTGGGTAGTAGAAATGCAATCTCACTGTGTACAATCTCATCCTTAAGCTTGCTGGGAAAATGCTTCTGAGGATATTTTCCTGCATCTGGAGGTTTCGGTGCCATTGAAAAGATAAGCATAGGCACTCCTAAAAAAGGGATGCAATGGAACCTGCTCTTCCCGCTGAGGTCCAGGAAACACCCGTCACTTTTCACGCAGAGGGGCCTTCATTCACTATTCTGGCTACACCACATCCGCTGTGCACACATACCTGAGTGCACAAAATTCACACATACATATACGTGTACATATACATGAAATTAATACAGGCACACAATACACAGACACACAATGCACATGGACATGTACACATGACACAACTCAGCATTTGCACGCACACACACACTTACTTAATTCACAAAAAACATTCACTCTGCACTCATATCAGCCCAAGGCCCTAAGAAAGAACGCTTGTTTGTAAGGACAACGTTCTGGTGCTGGCCATTCGCCATCTTTCTCCACTGAAGAGAAGCACACGAGTTGGTTGACTGCCTCTCCTTTGCCTCTTTGTTGTCTTCATCTGGTCTCTTGTCCTCCACTTCCCAAGCCCTCGCATTCCATCCTCTCACTTCCCAGTCCTCCTCCTTCACTGGCTGTCAAGCTCCGGGACGCGTGTCCCCGGTGGGCACTCGCAAGACACCCAGGCCGCCGACCGATGCGAGCTCACAGGGCTGCTGGGTGGCGGTGCCCGCGAAGTCGAGAATCCCGAGCGCACGCGCGCTTTCCTGCGTGGGCGACCCGCGCTCGGGGAAGCAGAAGCTGCACGTCTCGACAGGCTGGGGTGGCAAGACCGCCTCGCTGCGAGGAGCCTCCATCGCGGGCCCTGCGGGGACAGAGGAGGACGCCATATGCTCCAAGGACCATGACACACGGCCTGGTCCAGTGCTTCAACAGCCACTTCAGGGCTCGCTCTCCTGTGCGCCCCTGAAGAGGCTTTTAAGGCTGGGCTCACTTCTCTCTGAACCCCGAAACCATCCAGCTGCCGCCCCGGGGTGACCCCTTTCCAGATCTCCTCCCAAAGCCGAACTTAACACCCACCCTTTCTTCTGGCCTTGTTGCTTGAACCTGATTTTACTATGATGCTTCAGGACGCTGGGCTCAGAGAATGTCCACCCGGAAGCGGGTGTAGTGGTGGATGGGGGAGGGGAGTCGACTGCTGGTGCTTGTCAGGGGAGGAGGCGTGGCTTTCCGCACTTACGTTGGGGAGACTTTGCTTGTGACCTACAGGACCCTGCACGCTGGCTGGGAAGCGGCTCTCCTCTACGCCGGAGGAAGCAGGCCACGGCCACCAAGAAACAGCAGAAGATGGTGCAGAGGCAGAGCCCCAGTATGCTGTAGACTAGAACTAGGTCGCTGCTCAGCTTCAATCCTGTGGGTGGTTCAAGACAGACAAGAGCACAGGTTCGTGGGTGCGAGGGGGACGCGGCACCGATTCCCCAGTCTCCCCTTCTCGGAAGGTGTTATATTTAGGCCTGTAGCTACTTGTACCCTCCCCCATTTCAGAACCAAATGCCCTCCCTACCTTGTGCTTTTTTTTTTTTTAACCTCATTAGGCCTAAGCGATTCAAGTAGCCATCCCCAGGCCAGCCGTGCTGATGGGCACATGGTATTTCTTTCCCAGTCCCAAGACTTCACTGCTGTGCTTTCTGAGTCCTGGGGGAATTGGCCCTGTTTCCGCCCCAAACGGATAGCACCTTTTCCCTTAAAGCTGGACCACCTCTGGGGCTGGCCGATTCTGTTTTCTCCAGATGCTTTGGAGGCAGACAGACCCAGGGATGGATGGATGGATGGATGGATGGATGGATGGATGGATGGATGCGTGCACACTTGTATACAAGGGTAATAATAGACCAAGGAAGGGACTCCGCCAAGCCTCGGGTCTCCTGGATGGGCCTAGACTTTGAGGTCAGGCCCGCGGAGCTGACTAAGGAGTCTGGGCCCAGGTGTGAAGCGGAAAGGCTCTGGGAAATGGGGCATAGTTCCCTTTATAACTGGGGTGCAGGACTAAGACCTTGCCTCAGGCCAAGGCTCTGCTCCTGCCATTTCTCCTCTCAAACGATTCGATTCGTCCCCTGGGTCCAGCAAGCCAGGGACTAAGGCATCCTCTGTGCTAGGGAAGTAGGGGACTGCTCCCTTGAGGAGGAAGTGAAAGCAGTAAATGCATAAAAAGATGTATCACTAAGCTTTCTCAGAAAGCATTAAGTTACACGAAAGTACATTTTGACTAATGGAGCACTGCCTCTGCCAGGCAGTTCAGAGGACAACCCTGGCTGGCAGTGCTAATTCATGCCTCTTATCAGGAAGAGCAGAGATTGGCCTACGGGATGACCTCAGTTACAGCTGCCTGGGAAAAGCAGCCCAGCTCTGTCTCAGAGGGGGAAATGACAATGTTTTACACTGTAAATCTCGCCACTTGTCCAAATAACCAAAGCTTAGGATTCCTGTCTCTGTAGAACAGTAACTGCTTAGTGTAACTTGGGGCCTGGGCCTCTGTGAGCAGAGGGGCCAGCTCCCTTCTGTGTGTTAGTCAGAACTGGTTGCATGAAGTTAATCAGAAGATTCTCCTTTATGACTCTCTTAGGTGCTTGGGGTGTTTTCTCACTGAGAAAGTGCGCCAGGTGCACTTTCATTACTTCTCCTGTTCCCTGACGGGGTGGAATGGAGAATGGAGGGGGCTGTCAACACCTTTGCTCTTAAAACTAGAGTGTAATTTGATTTTGGTTTTGGTTTTAAAGATTTATTCATTTATTATGCACACAGAGTTCTGCCTGCATGTGCACCTGCCCGCCAGAAGAGGGCACCAGATCTCATTACAGATGGTGGTGAGCCACCATATGGTCACTGGGAATTGAACTCAGGACCTTTGGAAGAACCAGCCAGTGCTCCTAACCTCTGTGCCACCTCTCCAGCCCTAGGGTGTGATTTGTAACCCATCACATTTACCACTTTGGTGAATTTTGAGTGTTTTTAAAAAGCATCTTCATGAAGTTGTGCGACCATTTCCACTCTCCAATTTGAGGCTATTTCTATCTCCATTGAAAAACTTCCTGTCCCATGAATGGTCCTTCCCCATCTCCCCGCACCTGGCCCCCAGCGACATTCATCTACCCGCTGTCTCTATGGACTGACTGGCCTGCTCTGGGCATTTAGTACATCACACTGACAGGTTTGGGAAAACTTTTCAGGATATCCATGTAGTGTCCGTGAGATATTTCTGGAAAATTCTATTTTAAAGAGACTGTATGGGATGCTATCTCTCTCTTTCTGTCTCTCCGTCTGTCTGTCTGTCTGTCTGTCTGTCTGTCTCTCTGTCTCTAAAGGTGTGTGCCACCCCACCCTGCTCTGTTTCTCTTTTAAGTTGGTGGTTAGATGCTGGCTTTAACAGACTTCTCTTAGTTTCCAGGTATTCATCCTTATACTAACTGGAGTGTGATGTAACAGATAGCTTACTGCACAGCTATTTTTATCGTTCTGCAGGGCTCTGGTACAGGGTCCAGCCAGCAGTATAACTACTAAGAAAAACGTATGTTAATTAAGATGTTGAGACGTTTTCATCATTAATGTTGGTTATTAACATTCCCCCCAGGAAGTTGTAATAGAGGAGACCCAGTGGCCGGCCTCTGGACTTAAACATGGTCCCCTCCGTGTGTACACGTCATACAGTGGACAGTGGTAACAAAGAAATCATCAATCTCACTGATGCTTATGACAGAGCTTGTCAAGGGTTCTTTGACCTCTCTACTTCCTCTAATAAGGGCAAAACCACCCAACTATGTTAACTACACCCTCAATAAGAATTATAATACGCCAACAGTCTCACTCTCTGTGTGTTGCTGCTGCTCCATCACTCGCATGCTCTAAGACCACGCTCCGGCATCGCTGTCTAATGGTCTGGGTCTCTACTCTCTGGTAAGTGTTATCATGGCCCCTTAGGTGGCCCCACCTCACAAGGGCTCTGGATGTTGCCCATTCTTCATCACTCTGTGCCTCCAAGCCTCAAGCAGCCAGGGTGACCTCTAAAAAGGGGGAGATGGGGGGCTAGGACTTAGCCAGACTCCCTGGGAAGCAGACCGATAGGGAGAGAGGCCATGGCGAGGTAATAAAGATGGTGGACTTCCAAGACGGCCAGCTTCTTCCTCTGAGACAAAAGCAAAGGCCTGCTGGATTTCCTCCCCCAGTGCCACCTTCTGCTGAAGGACTGGCCGTATGAGCTCAAGGCCAGATCAGGATGCTGCTGGTGTGAGCCAGTCAGCTATACTGTCATTCAAACCTGTCCTAACCAACCCTCGCTGGTTGCGCTGATGCACACCTTCAATTGATCCCAGCACCTGGGAAGCAGAGACAGGTGGGTGGCTGAGCGTCTAAGGCTTGCCTGTGTACACAGCAAGTTCTAGAAACAGCAAGGGCTACACTGGAGTACCCTGTCTCAAAACAAAACAAAGATGACCAACCAACCCTACATTAGGAGGGAAAACCCCTTCAAAGACTTAAAAAAAAAAAAAAAAAAAACAAAGCCCGGTCCCTGAAGAGAGATTGGATTTTGGGGAGTTCCCAAGTGCCTGATCTACTTAGCCAAGGTTTTTTTCTCTGTCCCTCTTCTTCTGGGTGAGTCTTCAGTAGTCTCAAACTCCCAATCAAGCATTCCCTGCCCTACTTCTAGTCTGACTTGCCTCATCCTCACACCTTCGATTCACCCATAAAGATACTGGGGGACCCTTGAAACAGTGAGGAGGGGTCTCCTAAATGGGCTGTACCCCAACATCTATTCAAGGCACCTTAGCAGCTGGACTTCCCAAGGCCCTCTTAAATGTTCGTAGACCCCATTCCTGTCAGCTCCCTCCATCCTCACCAGAGCAGCCTCAACATCACCACCTTTGCTCCACAGGACCCTGAACCACTTCCTCATAGACAGCCCTCCTGGCACTACCCGCCTCACTGGTACTATCCGCTTTCAATCTGTCTCAACCTCTTCTGGTTCCCAGCATTGCTGGGGATAAGGAGGAAGACCCGCCTTCCCTAGTCAAGAAAAATCCTTTCAAATCCTTACCACCCCGTCTCTCCATTCAAACCTAACCCTCCTGTGGGCTCCTAGAACCTCCCCTCCCCTTACCAGTGTTCCCTCAACACCAATACCTTTTGTCTAGCTCAAAATGAACTAGCTAATTAAAATAAGCCTGTCAAGCCCGGCGTGGTGACGCACGCCTTTAATCCCAGTACTCGGGAAGCAGAGGCAGGCAGATCGACCTGAGTTTGAGGCCAGCCTGGTCTACAAAGTGAGTCCAGGACAGCCAAGGCTACACAGAGAAACCCTGTCTCAAACAACAACAACAAAATAATAATAATAAAAAAATAAGTCTGTCTCTTTTGGTCATCTTGCAGCCTTTCGCTGCCATGTCCCTAGCACACTCCTCCATGTGGCATGCCCAACACACCTCAAAGTACTCTGCAAATGGAAATCCGCCAGGAAACCATTTTGAATATCACTCCCTGTCTTTCCTTTAAGGCAGGACTCTTGGGGGTGGCAGGAAAAATGTCCCCCCAAAGCTCCAATTTCTATCTCTACACCTACATCAATAAGAGCAAAACGGGCTGTTGGACCCATTCCTCCTCCTGCCACTCAGGCCATTCTTCCAGGACTAGAGGAGAACAGCAGGATCGGGGAGAGCCAGGTCAGCCGCACCCCCTCAGGCAGGATTGGGGAGAGCCTTGGATTCCAGGTCAGCCGCACCCCCTCAGGCTCTCCCTCAGCAACAGCGCTGCTTCCACACCAACAGATCAAAACTGGCTCAAGACCAGGCGCAATAAATTCAGCAAAAAGCTCCCTCTAGATGGACTCCAGGTTCCCGCCCATCCTGGCTCCTCCCCTTTCTCCTACCTCCTTTATATCTTTTTCATGGCGGTTTCTCCTGGACTGCATCACTGCCTTCACCTAGTCCACCACACAAGATAAAGGTAACACTTCTTCTAGAATCACCCCAGACTTGAAAACCCCAAAAACAATGACTCCCAGCCCCAGAAGAAAGCAGCCAGATAGAAAATGATGCCCCCATCCTTATATGTAAAGGTCTGGGATTAAAGGAAATCCGCCCTAGTGCCAAACCAGCACCCTAAATCAAGCCCAAGGACCCAGGAAATCTGTCACCCATGGATTTCCCAGAAATCAGCCAATCCCCTGGAGGATTAGAAAAAAGCAACTGACCTATCTTCCATCCTGCGGACCCAAGAAACAGTTCACACGGAAACGCAGCTCACTTCCTCCTTCTGCCCCTGACAAGACCCTCCCTTCTTCCTTCTCTATTCTTAGCTATACCTCCCACCCCCCCTACCCCCCCCCACCCCACAACCATGTAATTTGCATTCCTCTGCAAGTTCAAAGGTTGTGCCTCTGGGTCTTGGGGCCCCATCTTTCAGACCAATAGATGCCAGCTTTCACCACCAAAGTCTTTCTGAGTTTCCATTTCCCTCTGATTGTTTAATTCTTTCATTTACCAAGAGTTTGCTGCCCCCACCCCCACCCCCATCCCCCACCCCCACCCCCCACCCCCACCCCCACCCCCACCCCCATCCCCCACCCCCACCCCCCACCAGGCCCTGCGGAATCATTCTCTTCAACTCTGGTCTGGTCTGGGCCTTTTTACCCCATAGAATAAGAACCTCAGAGAGGCTCTGTAGAAAGCGACAACCCTGGGAAGCTGGCTAGGTAGCCCATGACGACAGATTCTGTATCCCAGAAGCTAACAGAGTGAGACATGGCTCCCCAGCTGACTTCTTGACTAGTGTCATGAGTGTCGGGGCCCAGCCCCAGCATTGCACAACACCAAGGGGAAACTTTAAACAGATTATGAATATTTTCACTACAAAGAGACGGCTAAGTGCTTGGGGTATCAGATGTGAGCACCGTAGACCATGTATGTGTGACAAAATGTCCCATAGACTTCTAAAAATTTCATCTAAACATTTTCCTACCCCGAAGTGACCTCCCTGGCCCCAGGCTGTTTGCTTAGAGTCTGGGCCTCTTGGACCAAAGGCACTTGTTGCTGCAGCCTGCTGCCCGGCCTCCTACCCATCGTGACCCTCAGATCCCACAGGCGCTGGCCTTGGGCCACTTACCTGGGCCCTCCTGCAAGCCTCCATGCTCCGCTCCCTGGTGCCTTCCTGAGGTATCCAGCCTGGCCTCCACCTCCCCTGCCCAGGGTCTCCTGAACTCAGGCTGGAGGTTCGCCTGGCTTCTGGCCCTTTTCTCACAGAAGTGCGCACACTGCGGAGGGTGCTGTGTGCAGGTGGAGTCGCAGCTGACACAGGCCCCCAGGAGATGGTCATAGTACTTGCCTTGCTCTTTTCGGCAACTGAGGAACTCTGTGGGGCAGAAAGAACAACGCTGCTGGGTGTTATGGACTTCCAGGAGCTTGGGGTCTGACCCTAAACTATGTCAAAGTGAAGAGACAAAACCAAATGAATCCTATAGTTCAGTGTGAAAACAGTAACTCCAGAATGCTCGTGCCTCCTGGGTGCTCTCTAGCATGTTGCATTCTGAGATTTATATCTATGTTTATATGTATCTTCCTGCACCCAGTCCAAGATGTTTCTGGGTTTGCTGTTGGTTTGTTTCTTCTTTGACCCATAAACTCTTCACAATTCAGGCTGGGCGGTGGTGGCACATGCCTTTAATCCCTGTACTCGGGAGGCAGAGGCAGGCGGATCCCTGTGAGTTCAAAGCCAGCCTGGTTCACAAAATGAGTCCAGGACAGCCAAGGCTACACAGAGAAACTCTGTCTCAACAAAACAAAACAAAAAACAAAACAAAAAAAAAATCTTCACAATTTTTCATTTTCAAATGTGGTGTCTTTCTACATATATTTAAAGTTTGAAAGAGTTATTTCTTTTATTTTATGTGCATGAGTGCTTTGCCTGCATATATGTATGTGCACCACATGCCTGCCTGGTGCCTGTGGAGTTCAGAAGACAGCATGAGATCTCCAAAACTGGAGTTAGGAATTGTAGCCACCATGTAATTGCTAGGAACAAAACCGGATCTCCTGCAAAACTGTCAAATATTCCTAACCACTGAGACATCTCTCTAGCCCCCCTCTACATATTTTTCAAAATTAATATCTAGATTATTACATTGCCATATAAAATGTTTGTTTGCATTTTCAACTCTCCCGAAGTTGAAAACACACTTCAAGTTTGTGGAAGGAAAAGAAGAAGAAGAAGAAGAAGAAGAAGAAGAAGAAGAAGAAGAAGAAGAAGAAGAAGAAGAAGAAAAGCCAGAACCCTCGTTGGAGAGTAGGGGAGGGATCTGGGAAAGGCCATGGTGATGTGTAGGTAACACGTGGGAACCACAGCAGCCAACACAGGTAGTGATGCTGAGCAGAAGTTATGCCCCCAAGACCCCAGCTGGCGAATAGTTCATCTCCTGGGTGAGTGAATTCATCCACAGCTTCACAGCCAGAAAGCTATGAGGACATGGTCCTACCTGGAGGAGGTCCATCTGGGAAGGGAGATGCTGCCCTTCCTTCACTACACACCAGGAAATAGAGAGCCAAGTGACGATGGATTGAGAATACCCATTCCCCCCCCCCCCAAAAAAAACCCTATGAGCTTTCCTCCTTTAAGACTAATGGATCTTAAGTTTATTTCAAGTATACAAGGAAAAAAGTAAGGTATACAAGGGTGGCCAAGACTGCCCAGTGGGTAAAGATATTTATTTGCCACCAAGACTGATAAACTGAGTTTGGTCCCCAGGACCACATGCTGGAAGGAGAGGACTGACTACAAAAGTATCTTCTGACCTATACACACACACACACACACACACACACACACACACACACACACACACACACACGTACACACATGCGCATACATAAAAATAAGTTTAAAACTGAAACATAATCAGTAAGTGTTTGAAAAATACACAAGTGAAAAAACACGATTGGAAATGAAAAGGTATAATGGAAGTTTTGGTTTCTTTGTAAATTCAGTTATGTTATGTAAATGTTTTTGTTTTATTCCCAAGTGTGTGATTTTAGCTTGGGTTTTAGTTTGTCCACAGATGATAATTGTCTCATGTGGGGCATGGCCTTTGGCAGCTGGTAACAGCCTTCCTCATACAGCACAGAGAGGGGTGTGGTCTAGGACTCTGAAGAAGATAAATAGGAGAGCCTGGAGAGAGAGAGAGATAAGTGTAGTGTGTGGTGGTGGCATGTGGCATGTAGCAGTTTAGAGAGACCACAGATAGACAGTGTGACAGTTGGAGATAGAGAAATGTTTCAATGCAGTGGCTCAGAGGAGACTGCTTGCTGTGTTTGCTGTTGATAGAGATTGTTATTGCCCCCAAAAGAACCTAATTGACCCTAAACAGGTGGGAGAAGTAAAGGGTTTGAACTCCCTCTCCCCACTAACATTCTTTCTCATACCCAGGGCTAAAGGGTGGTAGCCGGGGGTAGAGGCTTCAACGCCCCCAAATACAATAGAGTTTAAAAACAAGCATCGTTTTAGCTATGCTGGGTTTTTTGTTTTCCCATATGAAGCTGAGAATTGAACTTTCAATGTCTTTTAAAAATTGTGTAGGTATTTTGATAGGGATTGCATTGAATCTGTACATTGCTTTTGGTAAGATGGCCATTTTTACTATGTTAATTCTCTCGATCCACGAGCAAGGAAGATCATTCCATCTTCTCATGTCATCTTCAATCTTTCTTCAGAGTTTTGAAATTTTTTTCAAACAAGTCCTTCACTTGCTTGGTTAGAGTAACTCCTAAATATTTTATATTGCTTGTGGCTAATGTGAAGGGTGTAGTTTTCCTAATTTCTTCCTCTGCATGATTGTCATTTGTAAATAGGAAGTCTACTGACTTTTTTGAGTTAATTTTGTATCCAGCCAATTTGCTGAAGGTGTTTATCAGCTGTAGTAGTTCTCTGGTGGAATTTTGGGGGAGAGTGGATGTTCTATTTCTTCTCTTCTTCCTGCATTTCATTTTTAAAAGGTTGGAAAAATTACTGAACAATTAGAAAAGTTATGAGTTGATGAGGGAAGGGTCTGAAAAACAAAAAGTGGATGATAGGAAAACTGGAAGTGTCACTCAATTCTAGCCTTTCTGAAAGGAATGCAGAGTCGGTTGTGCAATTAGAGAGTTTACGGTAAATGTTGAAGTGCTTGGGAAGCAAAAAGCACTGCTGGTAAAGGGCAATTTAGAACGGGAGTTCTCCAATCTTGGCGTCCCACCCTGTCCCACATGCCTCCAGGTGTTCATGGCACCTGCATGAGGCAGGGGGAAGGGAAGAATAGGACTTGTACAGGACGAAAGGGCTGATCTCGCACCAAGTGTGCCACCAGAGGGGTTGCCTGGGGCTACCCAGGCACCATCAGCCTTCCCAGTCCTTATGCTGAGACAACATTGTATCCAATACAATGTTAGGCTTAAAGCATTTTTTAAAGAGTCTGTTATTTCTTATGGAATGCCGTCTTCATTTGTCAAACAAATATTAAGTAACTTAACTATGCAAAATAGACGTATTCCCCAAGATTGGAAGGGGTTGGTGCCAGCTGTGCTAGAAGCTGGCCAGCAGTTACAATGGTTATAGTGGTGGCAGCACAAAGCCGTGAAAATGGAACAACAAAATACAGCAAGTGGGATAAACGTCGTTAAAGATCAATGCTTGGTGAAGGGTGTTATGCTGACCGACAAGAACAAGTCCAATCCGATGATCTTGTAATCGAACAATGTCGTGTGGAAACTTTTAAGAGCTTGGGACATGGTTGAGGAGCCAGGGGGGAAGTCCACCTCACTTACCAAAGTAATACAAGGCCCTGTGAAGCCTTTACCGAATTCTTACAGAGATGGGGCTTAGCTGAAAGTAGAGCCAGATCAGACCCTGAAACCAGACAGGCATTGATAGTGATCTTGGCGATTGAAGAAGCAAACACTGAATGTCAGGAGCCCCAATAGACGAATGGATAAGAGAGACAACTGATATTGGCTCTCAGGAGCATCATGCCAATATGTAAGATGAGCCATAGCTAGAGGTCTCAGTCATCAAAATGCCCAGTGCTTTAATTTGTGGTGAATTTTGCCATTTCCAAAGAAATTGTAAGGCTAGAAGCTTCAGAGCTCAAAATAGCAGGTGCATTGACTCAGGAGAAAATGGTATTCATAGGAAAGATCAAGCAGTTTCTGACTGCAATGGAATGCAAAGCACCCCAGGGTTTTATAGTCACTGTGGAAAGGGCAAACGTTGGCCTAAGGATTGTAGGCCCAAAAGAGGCATATGAGGTAACCTCTTGCCATCAGGAAATGAATGGAGGGCCTGTCAGCGTGAGGCCCCACTGCAAACAATACAAACTGTCTTCCTTGGTCAGCCATGAGGTACCAATTGGGCAGGAAAATTAAAACTAAGTATCCCTGCTGGGCGGTGATGGTGCACGCCTTTAATCCCAGAACTCAGGAGGCAGAGGCAGGTGGGTCATTGTGAATTCGAGGCCAGCCTAGTCTACAAAGTGAGTCCAGGACAGCCAAGGCTACACAGAGAAACCCTGTCTCAAAAAAACCAAAACCAACCAAACAAAACACCTGAGTATTACTGACCTTATGCATGCTGCAGAAGGCAGTGCAGCTTTGGCTCTGGCCACAGATATGCCTCTTACATTAGCCTCAAATATTGAAGGTTACAAGATAATCAGCAGTGTTTATGGTCCTTTACCTTCAGGGACAGTAAGGATGATCTTGGAAGGAAGTGCATTAACTTCTCAAGGATTTATTGTGAATCCAGGTATTGTAGATGGGAGATATAAGGAAGAAATTAAAATCATGGCATATGTAAAAAAAAAAAAGGAGATGCAAATTAATGCAGGGCATAGAATTGTTCAGCTGTTATTATTTCCCTACATCAAACCGTTCCAGTAGAAAGAACAGGGGCATTTGGGAGTACTGGAAAACACGTATTCTGGCAAACAATGGTTAACGATCAGAGACCCAAATTAATGGTACAAATGAATGGTGTTGAAACGAAAGGTTTGATAGACACATAAGCTGACATCAGTATCCTCTGCCAAAAGTCTTGGAAATCAGATTGGCCACTTCAGCAGGTTTATACACAGTTTATGGGAATTGGTAGATTATCACAAATAAGACAAAGTGTCTGATGGAGTAACTGTGTGGGACCTGAAGGGCAAGCAGGGAAGCCGAGACACTATATGGCTGACATAGCCATAAATTTATGGGGAAAAGGATCTTTTTACAACAATGGGGTACTCAAAATAGTATTCCTGAACTTCTCAGGACAGCAAATGAGGAAATCGAGGGTGATATGGTAGATGCTCCTGGGAAAGGTATTGACACGTGTGATCGGGAACAATCACACGCTATGCCCATTGTCCAAACACAGGACATCACAGGGAAGGAGTTTCCAAATGTATAAGAGGAGGCACTGCTGAAATACCAACTGCTCTACCCCTAAAATGGATATTAAACAAACCTGTGTGGCAAGGACAGCGGCCCCATAACAAAGGGAAATTTGCAGGCCCTTGACCAAATGGTATAGGAGCAGCTGGAGGCTCAACACACAGAAGAGTCTACCAGCCCGTGGAACTCCCCTGCGTTTGTTGAAAAAAAGAAAGAAAGAAAGAAATCAGGAAAATGGAGGATGATGATGGCGAATTTAAGAGCAGTAAATGGGTCCTTTACAGGCTGGAATTCCTTTACCTTCTTTGTTACCTAGGTTGTGGCCTGTAACAGTACTTGATTTAAAAGACTGCTTTCTCACAGTTCACTTGCATGAGCAGGACAGGGAAAAGCAGGACCTACTTTTAACAATAGTGGTTCAATAAATAGATACCATTGGAGAGTGCTTCCACAGGGAATGGCAAATAGTTCAACAACTGCTAGGAATAATTCATCCACAGTTTCCTCAATCTGTTATTTATCATTACATGCATGAGATGTGTGTGTGTGTGTGTGTGTGTGTGTGTGTGTGTGTGTGTGTGTATTTGTTTTTTGAGACAGGGTTTCTCTGTGTAGCCTTGCCTCTCCTAGACTCACTTTGTAGACCAGGCTGGCCTCGAACTCACAGCAATCCACCTGCCTCTGCCTCCCAAGTGCTGGGATTAAAGGCGTGCACTACCACGCTCCGCCCATGGATGATATATTGTTGGCTGATTCTGAAGAAGATACTTTAGAGAAAAATGTTTAAAGAAACACAAGGAATTCTGCTATTCTGGGGGTTACAGATTGCTCCTGAAAAAAAAATACAGAGATCAGATTCTATTAGTTATCTTGGTTATAAAAATAAGTTGACAAAAACTTCAACCACAAAAGGTATAGATAGTAGAGATCAGTTGCAAACTCTTAATGATTTTTTAAAAATTAATGGGAGCTATTAGCTGGCTGAGGCTTACAACTGGATTAAGTACTTGTGAATTAAGTAATTTGTTTCAAACATTACAGGGAGATTCAGACTTAAACAGTGCACACTATTTAACAGCTGAAGCAGAAACCAAGTTAGCCCTGGTAGAACAGACTGCAAGATGCATTTGTGGATCGAATTGATGCTAAACTTGTTTGTATTCTGGATATTTTGCCTTCAACTCATTCTCCTACTCAGTATGCAAAGGAAAGACACTGTTATCGAATGAGTTTTCTTAGCACATCAACAAAGTAAAAAAAATTGAAGACGTACATAGACAAGGTTTCTGAATTAATTATAAAAGGTAAGATAAGACTACATTAACTGTCAAGAACAGGCCCAGCCAAAATTGTAGTGCCTCTTACTAATGCTGAGATTATGACATTATGGGTAATCAATGAAGATTGGCAAAGAGCTTGTAGTAACCACATGGGAGAAATTAATAACAAATATCCGGAAAACAAACTTGTACAGTTCATAAAAGAACTAGTTGGATTCTTCCACGTATTATAAAGAGGGCATCAATTCCTGAGGCACTTACATTCTATTCTAATGCAAACAAGATGGGAATGGCAGGTTATAAATCAGATGAAATAAGCAAGGTAATCCAAAGCCCATGTACCTCAGTTCAAAAGTCAGAATTGTGTACAATTCTTAGGTATTATTAGATTTTTCTGAATCTCTTAATATAGTTACTGACTCTCAACATGCAAAAAAAAAAAGAGAGTTTTTTTGCATGTAGAAACTGCTGGATTTATTCCTGATAACTCAGAATTAACCTCATTATTTATGCAATTGCAACAGGTCATTAGAAGTAGAAACTACTCATTACATGTTACTCCTACTTGTTCTCATACAGGTTTTCTAGGGCCACTGGCACAAGGAAATGAGGAAATTGGCCAGTTATTAATAGGAGGTATGTTCAAAGCCTCAAATTTTCATGAAAAATACCATGTTAACAGTAAAGGTTTAAAGAAAAAAATTCTGTCATTTGGCAATAAGCCAAAGAAATAATAATAACAATTTAAAAATCCCTGTCTTCTCTGTATAACCAAATTCCATTATCTGCTAGCAGTAACCCTAAAGGTACCAAAAGAAATGAAATCTAGCAGATGGATGCATTTCATTTTGCAGAATTTCGAAAACAAGGATACATATCCCATACCATTGATACATCCTTAGGGTTTCAATGGGCAACTGCCTTAAGCTCTGAAAAGGCTAATTGTGTAATTATACATTTATTGAAAATAATGGCAATTCTGGGGATACCTGACAAATTAAGACTGATAATGCTCCTGCATACATAACTAGTAAGATGAAGCAATCCTTTGTATATTATAAAAGCACATTTCTGGTATATCACACAATCCTATAAGACAGGCAGTTGTAAAAGAGCAAATAATACCTTAAAAGAGATGCTTATTAAACAAAAAGGAAGTGTAACGACTCCCAGGCACAGACTAAATAATGCTTTGTTAACTCTAAATTTTCTTAATGTTGGTGAAGAAAGAACAGCAGCAGCAGAAAGACATTGGTTTATAGAACACACACACACACACACACACACACAGAGAGAGAGAGAGAGAGAGAGAGAGAGAGAGAGAGAGAGAGAGAGAGAGAGAGAGAGAGACTGGATAGATAGCACAGAGACTAGATAGACAACATAGAGACTAGACAGAAAAAAAAACCCACATAGAATCTGGACAGAAAAAGATACAGCTAGCTTTTCCAGTGCTTGACCAATATCTTAATTTTCTAAGGGTACCCAAAAGACTTTTTTTTTTTTTTTTTTGGTTTTTTTGGTTTTTCAAGACAGGGTTTCTCTGTGTAGCCTTGGCTGTCCTGGACTCACTTTGTAGACCAGGCTGGCCTCGAACTCACAGCGATCAGCCTGCCTCTGCCTCCCGAGTGCTGGGATTAAAGGCGTGCGCCACCATGCCCGGCTCCAAAGGACGTTTTTTACCACAGACAGTAAGAAATAATTTTAAGAACATCGTGCCCTCATTCCTGAGAAGTGGGATTGGGTGTTTTTGGTAATTTGGTGGGTTGTGGATTAGTCATGGTAAGGGAGGAAACAAAGTAAAGGTTAAAATCAGACATCTCTTTCTTTGTCCCCTCTATTTTTTTGTTTTTGTTTTTGTTTTTCAAGACAGGGTTTCTCTGTGTTGCCTTGGCTGTCCTAGACTCACTTTGTAGACCAGGCAGGGCTCGAACTCACAGCGATCCACCTGCCTCTGCCTCCTGAGTGCTGGGATTAAAGGCATGTGTTACCATGCCCGGCCCCTCTATCTTTCTTTTTCTCTTATCTTTCTCTCCTATCTGGTGTTAGGGGAAAGGATAGAAAAAGAATGATAAATGAAAAAAAGGGGTATAGGATTATAGAATAAAAGGTAGATTATTGAATCTACTAATCTCAGATAATTTGCATTGGGATGGATTATTATATATTGATAGAAATTTAAGATTGCTATGTTCAACTCTTGTTTAGTATTGCACACATGCACCTCATTTATAGTATATTGATAAAAATTTAAGGTTATTTTAGTCACCTTTTTGCTTAATATATTGAACTTATGCAACTCATTTGAAAATGTGATGTAAAGCTCTAGTCTTATGAAAACTAACTATTGCAAACTATTCAGGATGACTGGAGGTGCAAGTTAGTAGTGGATCACCTAGAAGTAATCCTGCTTGTAGTCTTGTTGGATACTTGTTTAGTTAATTACAGAAATAAGCTTTATTTAGTTCTCTTGTATATGTTTTCAAGGCTAAACAGATAGTACATAGCTAGAAACAAGTGGCATTGCTCTACAGATAGATAAGATTATGTACTATATAATAGTAAATAAATAGGTGGTCTTCAAATACTTCAGAGATTTACAGAACACAACATTTAAAGGATGTTTTTATAATAAAGGCTTTTCTGCAGAGAGATACAGCTGCTCCTGGCAGCACCTCTGATCTACTTCAAAGAAGATGATGAGCATCAAATAAACAAAAGTAGCAAAACAGCCACAGGAGAAAACGCTGTCCTTCAATAGCCAATAGCAGGCTGATTGGCCAAACTGTGACCAAGCAGGACACCGGAAAACTGACTGTCCCACTTGGTAGAGACTAAGTGGCCAGTCCTTCAAAGTTCCTGCTTCACAGAAAAGTCTGCCAGATATTCTGGGCGAGTAGGCTGAAGATTGGATGCCCCAACGATACAGAAAAGCCTCTGGTGACTGTCCAGGAAGTCAGCTGCCTCTGTCACTTCTATAGTTCTGGGAGCTGTTTGCACTACACTTCCTAGATACTTAGGTCACATTATTTCCATCTAAAGTCTCTGATGGGGTTGAAGACTAGATAGTCATAGTCTTATTACAAATTAGGTCTAAAAAGATGTTTTAAGGTCTAGATAGATATAAGATATGATAAGAAATTTATTTAGGTACAGAACTTTGGACTGGCCAGGAAGGAAGCGATAGTGGACTACTTTTTCCAAGGAAGCCAAATACAAACGGACTGGACATTGTAAATGTAATTCTTACCTGATAATTCTAATAGTTGATCTTATTGTATATAGTTCGCTAATGGTAGAGAAAAAGTCCCCCTCCCTTTTTTTTTTTTAACCAAAAAGGGGATATGTAATGAAAGGTTTTTGTTTCTTTGTAAACTCAGCTATGTTATGTAAATATGCTTTTGTTTCAATCCCAAGTGTGGGATTTTAGTTTGCACTTTAGTGTGTCCACAACTGATAATTGTCTTCTTTGGGGAATAGCGTTTGTCGGATGATAACGCCTCGGCATGGAGAAGGGCGTGAATAAGACGCTGAGGGAGATAAGTAGAAGAGCCTGGAGAGAGAAAGTGTGGCTCGCAGCGGTGGCTTGTGGGATAGAGCAGGTTTGGAGAGACCAGAAACTGATGGTGTTTCAGTGCAGGGCCTCAGAGAGACTGCTTGCTGTGTTTGCTGTTGACAGAGATTGGTATTGCCCCAAAAGAACCCATTGACCCTAAACAGCGGGGAGAAGTAAGGGGGTCTGTACCCCCTCTTCCCAGTAACTTTTTTTCTCATACCCAAGGTTAAGAGCTTGTAGAAGGAAGGGTAGAGGCTTCATTACCCCAAATAGAGTTTAAAAACAGCATCAACAAAAAGGCAGAGTTTTAACAATTTCTGAAGATGTGCATGTGGGTATGCTGTGCCGTCCTATGTCTGTGGGTGTGTTGCGCTCTCCCATGTTTGTCTGTGAGTGTGCTGTGTTCTTCTATGCATGTCTGTGCGAATGCTGTGGTTTTCTATCTTCGTGTTTATATGCTTGATATTTTCCATAGTAGAATGTTTCAAAGGCTGGGGAGGTGGTACACACCCATAATCCCAGTACTCAGGATGCTGATGCAGGAAGATCTCAAATTCTAGGTAGCCTGACTCACATAGTAAGAGATGTCAAAAAAGGAGGAGGGAGGGAGGGAGAGAGAGAGAGAGAGAGAGAGAGAGAGAGAGAGAGAGAGAGAGAGAGAGAGAGAGACACTGAGACTATATTTATGTGTTGAATTATCAGAAAATAAATTTTAAAAAAAATTTAAAAGATGAGACACAGAAGAAGAAAGTCACATGGTGAGGCCTGATAGTCTTCCTTTGTGGTCAGAGAAATCCTCCAGGACAGTGATGAGAGGCACTGAAGGCTGAGTGAAAAGGAGCTGAGAGAAAATTAGAGAGATGCATTCTGGGCAGGGGAGTAGGCAACTGCCAATGGCCCGAGGCGGGAAAGAACGGACTTGTGCAAACAGCTCCAAGGCTGAGGAAGGAGACCACTTGGCACAACTCATTCCTCCACCCTTTCTCCTCCACTCAGCTGCAGAAAAGCCAGAGGGCTTCTGGGGAGGCGAGGGAATGGCTCAGCCACCAAAACTCACTGCAGAAGCCTGTACAGGTGCGCTGGCTTCTCTGGCTGCAGGTCACTGCACAGGAGATACAGGTTTTCGACAAGGAGTCCCAGTACTGCCCTTTGGGGCAGGATGCCATAGCCACCCCTGGCCGCCAGTCCTGTGGAGAGAGAGATGGAGCCTTAGGAAGGCAGAAGGGCGAACGGAAGCCAGGTGGCCTCTCCTGCCACGTCCCGAGACGTTCTCTGTTTCAGCAGGCAGAGGGCAGCCTGACAAAGCTGGCTTCCAACCTCAGCAGTGATCTGGGGTGGCTTCTTCACTCTTCATGCCTCAGTTTCCCATTTGTAAAACGGTCTCTCTTATGGTCCCTCCCTAACATAGCTGCACCTGCCTGCTCCCACACTGCCCTCCATGCATTCTAGCTCTCTACCCTGGGTCTCCACTTACTTCCTCCTCATCCTTGATGTCTGTCTAGTCCTCATTACCCATGGGGATGGGAAAGGGGGTGCTGTAGGAAGCAGAGGGCTCTAAGGACCAATTTATGCTCAGATGACCTGGCAGTGATATAGATGCCCAGCATGGGCCAAGATAACTGTTAGAAATCAGAGGACTGAGTCATCACAAAATGGCTGACAGTCCATGTCTGGAGAACCCAAAAGCAAACAACGATGTTATTGGGAGCAAGCAAAGGAAACTTGTTCTTCTAAGTGCAGCCATTTTGTTTTCAGATTCCATTTAATCATAGGGGGGGAACTAAAATTCAAGGTCCCAGGCCCTAGGGGAGCTGGGGACTTCCCAATAGCTGAACAGCCTCTGTTGTAAGGAGACAGTTGTCTGAGTCCAGCCATCTCAGGAACAACTTCTCCATCTTGCTGGCAGGGTCAAGCAAGTTCATGTTCCCAGGCCCACGAATCAACTCCTATCCTGATTGGTGGAAAAATGTAACAATAACTTGGGCAGATGTTTGTGGTTTACAGGCTTAAATATTCCTTGATATTTGGGCTCGGGGTTGCAGTTCAGCTCCGAAGTCTGTTCTGTGGCCTTGGCTGATCAGTGGTGGTTTGATTACAATATTTTATTTTGTTTTGTTTTTTGAGACAGAGTTTCTCTATGTAACAGACTTGGCTGTTCTGGACTCCCTTTGTAGATCAGGCTGTCCTCAAACTCACGACATCTGCCTGCGTCTGCCTCCCAGAGTGCTGGGATTATAGGTGTGTGCCATCACATCCAGCTGTGAGACAGAGGGACGCCCAGCCACAGTGGGACAGAGTACCCCAGTCACAGTGAGACAGCGATGCCCAGCCACAGTGAGACAGAGTGATGCCCAGCCACAGTGGGACAGAGCAACAGTGAGACATAGGGATGCCCAGTCACAGTGGGATAGAGCAACCCCAGTCACAGTGAGACAGAGAGATGCCTAGCCACAGTGGGACAGAGTAACCCTGGTCACAGTGAGACAGAGTGATGCCCAGTCACAGTGAGACAGAGGGATGCCCAGCCACAGTGGGACAGAGTAACCCTGTCACAGTAAGACAGAGAGATGCCTAGCCACAGTGGGACAGAGTAACCCTGGTCACAATGAGACAGAGCGATGCCCATTCACAGTGGGACAGAGTAACCCGGTCACAGTGAGACAGAGGGATGCCCAGCCACAGTGAGACAGAGTAACCCGGTCACAGTGAGACAGAGGGATGCCTAGCCACAGTGGGACAGAGTAACCCTGGTCACAATGAGACAGAGCGATGCCCAGTCACAGTGGGACAGAGTAACCCGGTCACAGTGAGACAGAGGGATGCCCAGCCACAGTGGGACAGAGTAACTCCAGTCACAGTGGGCAGACACCTAGTCACACTGAAGCCTGGTCACACTGGAGCCCCAGTCATAGTGCTGGTGTCACTGAAGTAGGCAAACACAGGGTTAGTGTAGTGGCCTAGGCGGTACTTGGTTTTGGTTATGCAAGCCCGTCTCCTGGCCACCAGCTCTCTCCCCTGACCCTACTACACTCCTGCTCCTCTTCAGATATGCACCTACTAACCGCAGACCCCCACCTTTGGGAGCTATACCTCTCTATTGACAGGGTAAGTTGCTCTACCTCTACCAACTATCAATTTTAGTTCCCATTCAAGCATATTCTCAATGAGTGTACCAACAGGAAGAATAGAAGGGGCAATCCAGTGACCTGGTTTTGGGGTACATACGTGATAAGACAAAACTGTGTCCTCAGGCCAGGAACTTTCAGGGAGAATCCCCTATTTACCAACGTATGAATATGTATAATTGAGCTCATGTGATTAAAATCAAATGTGCTAAGGGAAGCAGCATGTACAAAAAAGAAAAAAAATTACTATCAATCGACACAGAGACCTGCCCATACTACACCCTGAGCAACCAAACTTCGTTCTCTTGAACCCCATAAAGGAAGCCCCCAAATAGCAACTGGGCTCTTTTGTCTTCTTCACTCCGGATGCTCCTTTGCAGTGTGCTCTGATCATTTCTATTGCTTCTCGTAAAATTTCTTGCTACTTTGCACTCTGTATGAACTTGTTTCATTTTTGAATAAAATGCTAACAATAACATCTATTTAAGATTGTTGGAAGAGAGGGTCTTAGTTCTCAGCACACACACAGCAAACGTCAGGTGGTGGATAGGCCGATCATTCTAATGTCATCGCTACCTAATGTAGACACAAATGGAACAAAATGTAAAAGCTTGGGCTACAGCTCAGTGCTTGAGCACTTGCCTATAGATATGAGATCCTGGGTTCAATATCTCGCACTGTAGAGAGAAGGCGATGGAGGGAGGGAAGAGGAGGGAAGAGGGGAGAGGAAGAAAGGAAGGGGAAAAAACCCTCAAACTTGAGCCATGATACAATAAAATCATAGAACCCTGAGGATAAGGAGAGCTGTGAAAGCAGGGAGACAAAAGCAGCCTGTGGACCCAGGAGATAGAGCAGCGGGGAAAGGTGTTTGCTTCTCAAGCCTGGCCAGGCTCAGTCTCACCCCTGGGATCCCCATAAGGGGTTAAAGAAGAGAACTGATTGCACTAAATTGTTCCGTAACCTCCACATGCCTGCAGTGGCACATGGTCTTTCTCCCCGCATCATCATTACAAAGAAAAAAGAAAGGAAACTTGTTATGTAATTGCCATGTGGGTTCTGAGAATCAAACCCAGGGAGAGCAGCTAGTGCTCTTAACTGCTGAGCCGTCTCTCCAGTCTCTGTCTTATTTTATTTTATTGACATAAGATCTCCCTAAATAGGCCTAGCTGGCCTGGAACTCTCTATGTCAGCCAGGCTGACCTCAAACTCAGGGTCTCTGCCTCCTGTGCACTGAGATTAAAAGCATGAACCAGCCACCATGTCTGGGTATTTAATCAATCAATCAATCAATCAACCAACCAATCAATCAATCAATTAATGTGTGTGTGTGTGTGTGTATATATATATGTTTGTGTGTATGTGTGTATGTATATGTGTGTGTATGCGCATGTGTGCATATGTGAGCATGTTCGAGTGTGCACTTGAGTGAACCCAGGGCTTCACAGCTGTCAGACAAGCATCCTCCAGTGAGTATAATCCCCAGCTCTTTGTTTTATTTTGAGACAAGGTCTTGTTAAGTTGGGCCAGGTTGACCTTGAACCCCCTCTCTCACCTACATAGAGCCTTGAACTTGTGATCTTCCTACCTCAGCTTCTTGGGTGCCTGGGATCATGGGCCTGTACCACCAGGCCAGCCAAGATAAACTTGAATTATTGTATACTTTTTTTGAGTTGAAACTTCTATTTTGCTACA
This sequence comes from Acomys minous, assembly GCF_964271855.1. Taxonomy (NCBI): domain Eukaryota; kingdom Metazoa; phylum Chordata; class Mammalia; order Rodentia; family Muridae; genus Acomys; species Acomys minous. The sequence goes on from NC_140498.1 coordinate 10,704,602, forward strand.
TAATTAAACAGACACTACATAAAACAATTATTAAAAACCTATGTTAGGGGATAGAGAGATGGCTCAGCAGTTAAGAGCACCAGCTGCTCTTCCAGAGGACCTGAGTTCAATTCCCAGCAACTACATGGCAGCCTCACAACTGTCTCTAACTCCAGATCCAGGGGACACCCTCACACAGACATACAGGCAGGCAGAACACCACGCACATGGAATAAAAGTATTAAAAATAATAAAAATAAACCTTAAAAAAAAAAGCCAATGTTAATCAGCATTCAATGTCCAAAGAGAAAATATGCAAGAATAACAACATAAAAAAAAAAGGGGGGGGAGCGACTTTTAGAAACAGAGTTTTGCATATTAATGAAACTAAGTAGATATTCAAATTAAGACATCACAAGATCAAGTTGTTAAGTGCAATCTTTAAGATAATCACTAAGAAGATAGATTAAAAATGTGCAGAAGAGAGGGCGAGGCAGCGCCTCCATCGGGGGTAGGGTGCCTGGTAACATGAACCCACACAGGAAGAGGAGCAAACTGAGTCCCACAGGCTGCACCCAGCCCTGACACATCCACACGTTCATGCACAAAATAAATAAAACAGAAGCAATATATAAACAGCAGAAATCAATCTTTATCAGAAAAATATTAAATATAAATTATCTGCACACTCGTTTAAAGGAAGGTAGATTTGCAAAAACCCACAAGATTCACCTCTATGCTATTTATAGAAGATTTGTTTTTGTTTTTGTTGGCTTTTTAGAGGGAGCCCGGAGACTAGAGCCTGTTAGGCAGTCTCTACCCCTTAGCCACACCCCAACCACAACACTTAGATCAAAGGGCACAGAAGATTTAAAGTAAAAAAAGATATTTCATGCATCTCAAGATATTTCACGGATCTCCAGGCCTTGGTGGCACATGCCTTGAATCCCAACACTCAGGAGGCAGAGGCAGGAGAATATCGGAATTTGAGGCCAGCCTGGTCTACAGAGTGAGCTCTGGGACAGCTGGGGCTACACAGAGAAACTCTGTCTAGAAAAACAAAACAACAATAACAACAACAAAAAAGATATTTCATGCAAATAGTGCCCAAAGAGCAGATGCAAATTTACATTATGAGACAAAACATATCTCATGCCAAAACCACAGAGAGACATTAAAAGAAAAGAAAAATCCCAGACCCATATGTCTCATGAATACAGGGGCAAGCCCTCAAGAAAATGTCAGCACATTGAACCTTGAAGCGTGTTATTTACCATTGTCACAGGGGGGCTGTTCCTAGACGGCTCGGTGGTTCAGTCTCACCGAAAGCCATCAGTGTCATGTGCAACAGCGAAAGAATTAAGAAAGAAGCCACACGGTCATCCCAAAGGACACAGAAAAGCCATTTGACAAAATCCAATACTTTTTCATGATAAAACAAAGAAACACAAAAAGACCAGATGCAATAAACTAGGAATAAAAACATCATAAAGGATTGTACAGACAATAACATACTTATGGTGAAAAACTGAAAAGTGTTTTAGACAAGAGCAGGAACGAGGCAAAACTGCACCCTTCATTTACTCCGAACTACCAGCCCTAAGTCCTGTGGCATTTCCTTCTGGGTCAAGGTGGCCTCTGGTCAATGCCTCATCCACTTCCCTGAGAAACTATGTATTGGCATCCTTGGTGAACATGGATCTGTGGATACAGACGAAATTAGAGTAAAGGCCTGGCACTTAGGCAAAATGATAAACAAACAAACAAGTATACCCAGACTGGAACGAAGAACATTAAGTCCATATTTGTTTTTTTGAGACAGGGTTTCTCTGTTTCGCCTTGGGTGTCCTGGATTCATTCTAGAGACCAGACTGGCTTCCAGCTCACAGAGATCCACCTGCCTCTGCTTCCCTGAGTGCTGGGAGTAAAGGTGTGTACCACTGCTCTGGGCTACAAGGTAAAATATTAACAATAAAAAGCTATTGAGCTGAGCGTGGTGGTGCATGCCTTTAATCCCAGCACTCGGGAGGCAGAGGCAAGCAGATGGCTGTGAGTTTGAGGCCAGCCTGGTCTACAAAGTGAGTCCAGGACAGCCAAGGCTACACAGAGAAACCCTATCTGGAAAAAAAAAAGCCATTGAATTCTCATAGGCTAGCAAAGAATGATCCTAAAGGAAATTAAGGAACAGTTTAACTTATAATGACATAAAAAGAAATAAAATACTTAGCAAAGTTAACCAATGAGTTGAAAGAAGCATATGCCAAAAACTAGAGAATATTGTGGAAAGAAATTACCTAAATAAGCCAAACGATATTCTGGCATTCACAAACTGGAAGACTTAAGAAATCAGTATGGCCCAGAGCAGCCTACCAATCATACAGGTTATAACAGAATCCTAATGACTTTTTAAAAACCATAAACAGAAAAGGCTGTTCTAAAAATTCAAATGGGGTTTGCAAGGTACTGAGCATTCAAAATCATCTTTAAAAGAAGGGCGAGGCTGGAGGACTCACACTTGCTGGTTATGAAACAGTGTGGAGATGCTGCCGTCTGCTGGGTGGTACCCGCGTAGTCAGGGTCCGGCCAGTGCGGCCGGATAGGGAGCACAAGTAAGTCTCTGTATGTATGAGCACACGGTGTCTTTACAGGGCTATAAAGCATTCAATGGGGGCCAAACCCAGTCTTTCCAATGAATGGTGTCTATTACTTAAATTAGGATGCCGTACATTTAAGATGTTTATACCATTCTTGAAGGGAAAGTGGGATAGACACATGCAAAATAATGCAGGTAAGTCCTTACCCAATACCAGTTTAAAAAATAACTCAGAGAGCCAGGCGGGCACGGTGGCGCATGCCTCTAATCCCAGCACTCAGAGGCGGAGGAGGCAGATCACTGTGAGTCCAGGGCCAACTTGATCTACAAAGCAAGTTCCAGGACAGCCAAGGCTACACAGAGAAACTTTCTCTCGAAAAACAAACAAACAAATAAACACTCTCAAAATTGATAAAAAAAAACTAAGGGCTCGGCCTTTAAAACTTTTGAAAAATGGGCTAAAGAGTTGAATAGACATTTTCCCCAAAATATGCCTGAGTGAGCAACGTGCCTAGGGAAAGTGCCCAGCTCAGCATGGGGCAAAGACAAACTCAAAACAGCAGGATGTCACACCCCAGAGGACAGGGACAGACAGTGAGGACCCTGTGCCTTAAGTGGGATCACACAACGTTGAGGCCACTTTGTCAAGTGGCTTGGCAATTATTTGAAACATTCAACCGAGTCACCGCTCGGGCCAGCAATTCCACATCTAGGAAGCTGTTCATCCAAAGGAATGAAAGCATTACCTGCCCAAAATATAGGCACTTTCACAAAAGCATTGTTCCGAGTCCCCAGAGAGTCGCAACCACCCAAGCCACTGGTCAGCTGATGAATGGATTTAAAAAAAAAATGCAGTCTGTACTTAAAATGTGATATCACTTAGCTATGGACATGGTCATGCTACAACATGGGTGACCTGTGAAAACATGTGAAGCAAGAGGGAACAGGAAATCACAGCACGCACCGAGTGGAAGTGGGCTGCTGCTGCTGCTGCTGCTGCTGCTGCTGCTGCTGCTGCTGCTGCTGCTGAGACAAAGTATCGAGATCAGCAAGCAGACCTATAGGGATGGGCAATGGATTAGCCTAGCCTGCAGCTGGAGGTCGGAGAGATGAAGATTAACAAGGTTTCTTTTGTGAGATACTGGAAACATCCTAAAATTAGGTTTCCGTGATGGCTACGCAATTGTGGCTATACTGAAAACAGAAAATTGTTTAAGTGGAGCTACTGGCCTCCCTGTGGAGTGAGTCAGATGAGCAGGCCAGCCAGAGAGAGGCCTGGAGCCCCCACAGCCACTGGGTCAGATAGGGGGACTCAGGTTGAACAGAGGGCAGAGGTCACCCACCACCCAGGTACATGTAAAGCCCAGAAGCACCGCCCAGCCCCTACGATAGGCAACAGACCTCCGAGGATTACGGGAGCCGAGCAGCAAAGAGACTTAAGGAGACAGCTCCGTTGGTGATTAGCAGAGAAGGAGGAATTCCTCTTGTAACCTAGCCCCGTGCACTGGGTTCAGATCAACACAGACTCCAGTGTACCCTGAAACCCACGAGTCAGCGGGACCTCCAATTTCTCGTGACATTCTTGGCCAGATGGCAGGCACTGCAGCATGAGAGACCTCTGCAGCAGATTAGTTTGAAGCATGTTTTGAAAGTCAAGACAGCAGCTTCCACCACACAGAAAGACCTGGCATATTGCAATATGGCGCTGCAGGCTCCTTTACAGAGGGCCAAGGGGGTCACCTGCTATGGTGTGCAAAGTGGGGGTGTGGCCTCTGGTGCTTCTCTGCCAAGTCCCAAACTGAAGGGATTCCTCACCCCTGACTCCAGGCATGTAGGAGGCAACTTTGAACTCTTGCTATTGTTTGTTCCCACCTTTTAAAAACTGGACACAGGCCAGGTGTTGGTAGCACACACTTTTAATCCCAGCACTCAAGAGGTAGAAGCAGAAGGACCTCTGAATTCAAGGCCAGCCTGATCTAAAGAGAGTTCCAGAACAGCCAAGGCTATACAGAGAAACCCTGTCTTCTCAAAAAACCAAAAGAAGAGAAAAAGACAGAAAGAAAGAAAGAAAGAAAGAAAGAAAGAAAGAAAGAAAAGAAAAGAAAAAAATCAACAACACAGGACACATTTGGCTGCTATCATGAACACCTTGAATGAGGAAGGAAAGACTTCCTTCAAACCAGCCAGACACCAAAGTGAGTGAGCAGTCCCACGCTGCTGTAGAGTGAAACACTCGGGCAGCTTTAAGAACACAAGGAGGGCCAAACTACAGATTTTTTACTATTAAACCAAATACTTATGGTTTATTTCTTTTTTATACAAAAACATTTTTCTATTGCAACAAAACAAAATTGTTATGTGAAACATATTAAGGTAGTTACTTTCATTTTAATGGTTTCTAATATCATCAGTATTACTATTATTATTATTTGGGGGGTGGGGGTGGAGACAGGGTCTCACTAAAACCCTGGCTGTTCTGAAACTTACTGTGTAGACCAAACTGGCCTCAAACTCACAGAGAGCCATTTGCCCCTGACTCCCAAGTACCAGGATTAAAGGTGTGCACCACTACATCTGGCTAATGGTTTTCTATTTTTAACTTCATGTGTAACTGTTTTAGCTTTTGTTGTTATAGAGGAACCATATGTCAAGAGCATAGATACCTATTTCATGGTGGGACAAATATAGGAACTATTAAAAAAAATTTTAAGTCGGAGGATAATTTTTGTTTTTACTTCCCATAGCCTTTGTTTGTGACTCTTCAAAAGAGTCTGAGAGGTCAAAAGCAAGTTTGTGGTTTTGAGGTCCACTTTGTAGGTGCAGAGAAGAGACTGACGCGAGGCCAAGGGCAAGTGACAAACAACAAACAAGGATAACTTGAACTCTCCACCTGTCCCTGTCCTCGCTGCAACTCCAGGAAGCTACTGTGAGTTCTAGCACATTCTGGATGCTTCCAAATTCTTGGTCCCAGGTCCTTTGACATTTCCTCACTGCCTCGTGTGATGCTCTGTAAAACTTATTGGCACCCTTGATGGACATGGTTGGGGGACAGAGACAAAACTCCTAGCAACGCCTTCCTGAGACGACCTTGGGTGTGGGGATAGATGGAACCGCTGTGAGCAGGAAGACCTGGTGCCTTGGAGGAAACCCTTTAAACCATGCCAGTACTACTACAGGCTAAACAGCCCTAGCTCATCAACAATAATCAGCAAGGAAAATAAGGCAGAACGGGCACAGGTAGAGGCTGAAATACAAAACCTGACTCCCCCTGTGCGCCTCGAAGGACCTGATTTGAACCCATCCACCGAGGACACCATGCACTCCTTGCTCCCCACCTGTGCCCTGAGGCTCTTTGTGATAGTAAGAGTTCTTAGCCAGGCATGGTGGCGCACGCCAGTAATCTCAGCACTCTGAGAGGCAGAGGCAGGTGGATTGCTGTGAGTTCAAGGTCTGCAAAGCAAGTCCAGGACAGCCAAAGCTACACAGGGGAAACCCTATCTCGAAAAACAAAACAAAGCACACAAAAAAGAGTTCTTAGAAATTCATGGCAGTTAAGTGGGGGGCAGAATCCTGAGGTACCTAAAAACCACCAGATTCACCTAAAAATAATCCAGGGGCACAAGGAGAAAAGCTGAAGCACATGGGTAAAAAAAAAAAAAAAAAAAAAGAAGGGTCATGCCTGTTTGGCTGACCCCATAACCCCTGGCAGGCAAGACCTGACCCTGGAGTCTTCTGTGTGTTGCACTGGGCTGTCCCAAAGCTGGGTAGCACTGCCAGGTCCACAGCCCCCAGAGCGCCTTCTTGGCCCGCACCCACCACAGCTGGCTACTCACCACGCTCCTGTGCCACCAGCTCCAGCCTCCTGCCTGCCCTGGCCCACAACACTCATTACTCAGGGCGTTTATTATTAGCCTGAGATTTTTGTTAGGCCTTGGCCACACTTCCTGGGTCTTCCCCTCAACCTGGGGATGTAAATAAGCCACGTTGCTGACCTGCGCCTGCGCCAAAGTCCAGGGAGTACAGGTGGGTGACCCGTCCCTGATGGCTCATCAGTGGGGAGGTTTATCCTGACCTGGGGCATGGAATCACAGGGCTTGGGCACGTCTGGATTTCCCCTGGCCCCGCTCAGGGCCCTGGTTCCCGTCCACTACCCACTCTCCAGGCTAGGCTGCCCAAACAGCTCTTGTCGCCCCCAGGTAGCCTTCCCTCCTCTTGGCCACCACATCCTGTGCTGCTGCCTGGTCAGTTCCTGTTGCCCCTTCCTCAATGCTCAGATGAAGTGTCTGTCACCTCTCCCAGGAAGCCATAGTGACTGCCCCCAGGACGTTAGGTACCTGTGTTCTGTGCAGTCTCCAGAGATCTGGATTTTGCTCCAGAGTCCAAAGCCTTGGTGTGTGTGGACTTGCATGTTCTGTGACCTGTACCTTCATGCTCCCATCTGAAAAGGGGGGGGGGGCTTTGAGTCATTGCGAGAATGACATGAGTTCACACAGTCACCTGATTGCCGTTTGTCTGGTTTTTAGCTCTTTTGAGACAGGTGTCACTAAGTTGTCCGAGCCCAAGAGCCTCCTGTCTCAGACACCGAAGTGTTGGGATTTCAGATGTGCGCCACAGCACCTGGCCACCGCAGGGCCGTCCTTCCAGCAGCTTCTCAGCACACAGCGACTCCTCCAATGAGCAGCATGGAGAATCAGTGCGACAGCCCTGATTATCTTGTGCCTTAACTTTATTTCTGTGTGTTCACAGGAGCCCAGATACGGAGTCAATCTGCCTGCCTCAGTGGATGAGTGGATAGGAAACTGGTGTGGGCTTCAGCCTTTTCCAAACCTACTTTATTTGAGGTTCTTTAATTCTTACACCTCCCTTCCAACCCACCTACCCTAGATAGGAGAGAAAAGAGGTTAATGGGAACAGGAGAAGTAGACCTTTTTGGACTCAGTTCCTGGGAGCGATTCCCCTGGTGTAGTCGGCAGGATTTCAGCAGACCAGCAATTCCACCAAAGTTGCTTCTGGAACCTGGAACAGCAGCTGGAACCCGGAGCCCTGAAGCTTTCTCTGGAGCGGTTCTCTCTAGGAGCGTCTCAAAGTGGAGATATGAACAGCTGAACAATACCAAGACCCAAAAGCCCCCGCCCCTTGTTTTGGGCTCATATATATCGCCTCTCAGAGTCTGTACTAAGATGTGTTTCAGCTGGCAAAAACCAAGCCCCCGCATGAGGTGGCTCATCTTCCAGTGGATAAACATCACCTGTTCTCTCACAGGTCCGTTCCCTATTCCACACTTGGGATCAAAACAAAAACATGTTTACATCCACTACACTGTGGTGTGTGTAAACAATAGGGTTCTATTCATCCTCAAAGAGGATGCATGTATCAACATGCATAAAACTGGAGAACTTGTGTTTAAAAAAGGAGTCAGGCTGGATGTGGTAGCACATGCCTTTAATCCAAGCACTTGAGAAACAGAGGCAGGCAGATCTCTGAGTTTAAGGCTAGCCTGGTCTACAGATTGAGTTTCAGGACAGCCTGGGCTACACAAAGAAACATTGCCTCAAACGAGCAAACAAAAGAAAAAGAAGTCATTGTCTAGAGTGAAGGCCCAGCAGTTAAGAGCACTGGCTGCTCTCCAGAGGGCCTGGTCTCAACTCTCAGCACCCACATGGTGGCTCCCAAACATCTGTAACTCCAGTTTCAGGACATACAATGCTCTCTTCTGGCCTTCATTTACCCCAGACACACACATGATGCGCAGACATGTGTACAGACAAGACACCCATACAATAAAAATTTGAAAATTGAAATAAATTGTTTAAAGAGAAAGAAAAAGGAGTCAGTCACAGAAAGACAATTGCCACATGTTCTCGTTCCTGTGTGGAAAACAGAGCCAAAAGATCCTATAGCTAGGAAGAAAATCAAGTCATCAGAGGCCATGGCGGGGGTGAGGAGGGGACCAGTTGGTCAGAAGGACCCAGCTTCAGCTGGTTAGTTTTGTGGCTCTGTTGTGTAGCAGAGTGCCCGTGGTTCCTAGTAATATGTCATGCAGCTGAAAACAGCTGGAGGAGAGCTGCATGCGGCCCAGCGGCCAAGCGTGGATGAGGCCCCGGGCTTCCTCGGCTCTGAAGAACAAAATATCACACACCCTTAATCCCAGTGCTCAGGATGCTTAAGTAGGGGGATCGTGAGCTCCAGGCCAGCCTGGGCTACATAGCAAGACTCTGGAGAATATAGGTGGGTGGGCGGGGGAGGTACAGCTTAGGAGTTGGGGGGAGTTGGGGGTAGGGGTATAGCTTGGTGGTGCGTAACATTCACAAGGTCCTGGGCTCAAAATCCAGCACAGAAGTGGGGAGGGAGAGAGGGAGAGAGAGAGAGAGAGAGAGAGAGAGAGAGAGAGAGAGAGAGGAGACAGGAGAATGGGAGGAAGGAAGAAAGGAAAGAAGGAAACTAAACAGTGACAAATCAATGTCACCCATGAGGTCCAAATTCTTCCCTGACGTATGATCCTGAGGGAGGCGGCCGGTGATCTAAGAAACCGTGAACTCCCTTCTGCTGGAGCTTCTGGCTGCACAGACCATTTTAGGGGACAGCCTACCCAATACTGACCCCTGAAACATAGAAAGTCTGTCACCGGAAGTTCGTTAATGGCAACAGGATGCTGGCAGCCATGCAGCCACCCACTCAGTGGAGGATGGCTCCGTAGCCAGGTGCAGAGGTCAAAGGCGCAGTGCCAGCAACTGTGAAGTGCAGAAAAGGCTGGGCTCAATGGGACAGGCCACCGAGAGGAGAAGTGGCAGAACAGGATGCTGACAGTAGGATGCACAGACACACACATGCACGTACATACATACACATTCACACATATGTACACACACATGCACATATGCACATACAGACACATTCACAATACATACACACATACATATACCCACATGCACGCATATGTATGTGCACATGCACACACATGTGCACACATACATATACACACATGCATACATTTATATACATACACATACATAGATGCGCACACACACACACTGGTGCTGTTTTTCCCAGGACAGTGTGCCTGGGAATGTGACATATGGCAAGAGGGTACAAAAGAGTGATATGTTTGAGGGAGCCCCAATCCTACGTGGGAGGTTTTCAGAGCCAGTGTTAATGAACAGCCAGTAGCAAGAGCGCAGCTGGGCCAAGGGAGTGACAGGTAGAGCCCATCGCCAGGAACATTCTGCCTATGGGAACAGGGCAAGCTCAGGTCAGTGGAATGGCTGGGCTGTGTCCCCTCTTCACCTGTCTGGACCTGTTGGAGCTGGACTCCGCCGCCTCACTGAGGGCTGCATGGGGCTCAGGCCCATGTGGGGTAGCTCTCTGGGGCTTCTGAGCATCCCACACCTTCTACACGTGGAGCTGAGATGTGTTAGGCTGGGGAAGCTGTCCTGAGCCTCACACACTATCTTGGCCAATACTTACACTGTTCTGTGCATAAATAAGAAGCAAACAAAACCCAGGCTGCTCCAGGGAGGCAGCAGGGAACAGAAGGGGAGGGTCCCTTGAGTCACATCCAGTCACCACTGGCTGACGCCCCAGTGCACATGTGCTCTCTTAGAATAGTGCCGGCAGTTTCCAAACCTCATTCTGAAACCAGACTTTTCTGTGCTGTCTCCAGGGGCACCACCGGCTTCTCACTGTGAGTCACATGGCCAGAGTTTTAGAACCCAGAATAAAGACACTGCACACTGCAAGGCTTGAGAGCAGGTTCATTAACACTAGTAAGCACGGTCCAACAACTAAAATGCACACAGAGGGCAAACCCCAGACCACCTAGACACCTGGGTGCGCCATTTCCAGCCTTCCAGCTGAGCCCAGCCCCACGGCGGTGCCGCGGAGGGATGGGACTTCTCTTGTGGCCCCCTTTGCTCACATCACACTGGCTGGGACAGTTCAGATTTGGCGTTTCCCACCTGATTCAGTCTCTGAGGTGCCATCTTCTGGCAGCTCTCGCGGGGACTGCGAGGCATGAGGCGGCCCCAGCTCTGTTTCAGTGCTCCGTCTGTTGTGTGGTACTGTCTCACTGAAGGCTTTGAGTTGCTTCGGTGAAATTACCTCATCGAAAAGAACATCACCCAGTATTAATGTCGAGCATTGCTTGTGCACATGGCGGGGTTTCCACCCACAGACCCATGGTGACAGCTAGCTGAGGCCTGCCTCCCCTCTAGTCCCTGCATTTGAGGCATGCTACCCGATAATATTGTCTTGAGTATGTTCTGGGAAAAGGTAATGTCCAGGGAAGGATATTTTTAGAACTGTTGCTAAAGCCCTTTTCACAACTGAGTGGCTTCTCTAGTGGCATAAGAAATCAAATCGAGCAGAATTTATAGTAAAAAGGCAGACTTATTGTGGAGGCATCTCTCAGGTGGTTCACTGATCTCACAGGAGGAGGTCAGCAAAGTTGAAAGGCTAGGCTGGGGCGGAGATGTGGCGTGATGGTGATGATGATGGTGATGGTGATGATGGTGATGGTGGTGATGATGATGATGATGATGATGATGATGATGGTGATGATGATGGTACTGGGATTACAGCCTTATCCAGTGAGTTCAGGGCCCTGTAGGTGGGTCTTAGGAATCCTGGAGCTGACTTTGTCCAGTGTTTCGAAAGTGTGGACTCCTGGGTCAGAAAAGAAGGTCCAGGCCATCTTGCCTTTGTCCCAAATCTCCGACCTAACAACAACTGCAGTTTATACACCACAACACAAGGAGCTGTATTAAAGGCTCGCAGCATTTGGAAGGTTGAGAACCAGTGGCCTAGAGTTCTCTCTATTACTTTTAACCTTCCATTTCTTCTGTGATCTGTACTGTAGTTTATCTCAATGTCCCCTAAAGGTCGGTGTACTGAAAGCAGGGTCTGGGGCCCAAGGAGCTCCTGGGAGGTGGTGGACCCTGTGGGAGATGAGGCCTTTGAAAGGAAGCTGGGCTGTTGGGAGCCTGGCTTTCTCGGTCTCTCTTTGTGCCCTGCTCTACCCACCCCACCGCAGGCTCTGAACCAGGAGCTAAACTCAGGGAAACCATCAGCTACATAGATCGTCCCTCCTACAAGTTGTTTCTGTCTGGTATGTCTTCACAATGATGAGAAAAGAACCTAACTTACCGGGCGTCTCCACGCGGGGTAATGACCCCTCCGTAAGCAGTGACACCTGTGGGTGCTGCTTTGGCTGTTCCTCTCACCCCATCCTTGTAAAGTTCAAACACAGCACAGCAAGGATGACCTTTCTGTTGACAACTTAACTTGGTGATCCTTGGCCAAAACAAATGTCACCCTCACAAGCCGGTGGCTTTCTAAATATGCCATTGTCTCTATATTTTTCAATGTTTGTGAGGAAGGGCTCTCACTTTTTGCTGTCATATAGATAAGTGTCCTGCAAAGTCTCATGTGCTAAAGGCTTGTGTTTGTCCTGTGGTGCTAAACGCAGCAAGCAGTACATGTAGGGTCAGAGCATACACTTTAGGGATCAGTTGTCCCCTGCCACCATGTGGCTTCTGGGGAGTTAGACTTAGTTACAAGCCAGTTTTGGTGGCCAGTCTCATTGGGACCAGACTCAGATTTCAGCCAGGCTCAATGGCCAGCCCCCTCACGGGGCCTCTAGAAACTTTTAGATCTAAAAATAGGAGAAAGTCCATTTCTCTTCCTGTTGGTCTCTTGTCTCTCGAGTTGAAGTCCTTTATTGTACATCGGGGTTGGGAAAGCTGCCTCCTCCACTCTCCTCGGGGCTCTAGAAGAGAAGGGACTTACAGGTGGATGGCCCTTCGGGGACCACCTATTTCGCAGATGGGAAAATTGAGGCCATGAAACGTCTGGCCTCTGGGCTACTAGAACATACCAAGCCATCTGACTTAGCCTCAGGCCGCACAGTAAAGGGCCCGACACACACCGCGCGCCCATCCGATGGTTTTTGAATGAGCAAGTGAATGAAAACTAAAAGCAAGTGAACAAAACCCAAGTTCTGCTTCCTAGTAGACGTGACCAATTCGCGGAAGGAGACTCAATGAACCAGGTCCTTTGTGAAGAGAAAGGGCCAGGCCCTGAGGAAAGGTGATGGGGGACAGTGATTTTGAGATTCTGTGCCCAGACTGTGACTCACAGGCAGCTAGGTAAGAGCAGACAAACCCCCAGTAACCTGGACCCCCGGCCAGCTCTCCTCTCCCACCTCCCCATGTCTGCTCCACCACAGACATCACTGGAATGGGCAGGGGACATCCCTAGGAACACCCAGCGCTTTTACCCTACTTCTTCACCCTGGCAACATTGGCCTCCTGTGCTCTGCCCCGTGAAGCCTTGGCACCAGCATCTCCT
>NC_140498.1:10722517-10727517 GCF_964271855.1 Acomys minous
GAGAAAGCAATGGCAGCAAAGAGCCCAAGCCCCCAGTGTCCTTTACACTTTCCAGTGGGTAGCGGCTGAGACAGGAGAAAAGACATGACTGCCCCAGACTGCTATCCCGTGACCATAAATACAGACTTTCCTATGGTGGCTTTTTATTGTGGCAAAGACTCAGAAGAGCTACAGCCCTGGCCAGGTCTCCCTGGGGGACGAGGAAGTGTTCATCCACTACAGGCAGCCAGTACAAAGGGGAGCCCATCAAAGCCCCATGACACGGATCTCCCCTGTGGCAGCTTCATCTCCAGCTCTCTGGTCCCTGTGGCTTCATCCTTAACCAGAACCCACTCAGGACACAGGATGGTAGGAAGGGTGTCTGGTCTCCTCCCCTTCCTGGAAAGGTGAATAGCCAGAGTAAAGGGTTCAGGGGCCAGCCCCAGCAGCTTTCTTTGATATGTCTACACAACTAGGGTCCACACCCCAGTCTGAAGAGGGCTCTGACCCCGCGCAAGGGTCATTATTGCCGGTGAGGTTAGCCTATGTAGCAATGAGCTTCACAGGCCAGAATCATAGCATCTGTTCGTGGTGGCTAAGCCTGCCCCCCAGCGTGACGGGAGGATTGGTTTGCTGTGTGTAGCTTCATTCAGTTTTGTTGCTAGAGTTCCATTCTATTAATACCCACAATCCTTCTACCCATCATCCTTTTCGTGGAGACTTGGAGTAATTACTGTTTGGAACTGTTCACATAGGGCTGACATGCATGTTTTTTTTTTTTAAAAAAAAAAAACAACTATGAATTCTTGTGAAAATGTTAAAGATCTGAGTTGATCGCACACCCAGGAGTGAGGTGGCTCCTGAGAGGATATATTTGGCTCAAGAAATGATTGCCACATCATTTGACTACTTTCTACAGTCCTTGTAACCTTACCCTGTCACATGCCAGGGCCCTTTGGAAAGACCTGTGTTCATGTCCCTCTCTGCCACTTAGGAGCTGCGAAACTTGGGCAAACCACAAGACTTCTCTAAGCCTTGGTGTCCCATCTGTCTGTGAGTGGGGTGATCTTCAGTGTCCCATCTATAACTAGGGTGAGCCACTGTGACCCATCTGTGGGTAGCATCCTGCTTGTGAGGGGGGTGACCCTGCTTCTTGGGGCTGCAGTGAAGAGTAAGAGAGATGAGAGCTCTTGCCTTGAGTGAATATCCTGCCCTGCCCTGGAAGATGATAACGTCACTGACCCACATGGAATCCTGGGAAAGTCACCAGACTCTGGCTTTTACATATCTGAGAAACGCCCTGTGCTGTACTTTGAAGCTCTGCCCCACTCCTCAAAGGTTCCTGAACCATTATAGGTCACAAATTATATAGTGAATATATGGGATATATGAATATAGTGGCATTTAGAAATTGACTCCTTGGGAGGTGATTAAGATTTGGGGTTTTGTTGTTTGTTTTGTTTTGTTTTGTTTTGTTTTGTTTTGTTTTGAGACAGGGTTTCTTTGTGTAGCCCTGGCGGTCCAGGAACTCACTCTGTAAATTAGGCTGGCCTCAAACTCACAGAGATCCACCTGCTTCTGCCTTCTAAGTGCTGGGATTAAAGGCATGTGCCACCTCCACCCAGCTTTTGTTTTGTTTTGTTTTGTTTTGGGGGGAGGTACTTTAAGATTTGATGAGGTCCTGAGGGTGGGGCTCTGCTACAGCTTTAGTGTATGTATATGTTCTGGTGGGTATTTTGTAAGGGTCTTGCTGTATAGCCCAGCTGGCCTGTGTTGCAGCTCATGGTCCCCTGAGTCACCTTCCTGAGTACTGCAATGACAGGCCTGTGTCACCATACTGGTTTCTGAGAAGTGCCACCATGCCTACTGTGCCTGGCCTGATGCCCTTTGCCACGCGGTGATGCAGCAGGAAGCTCCTAACCAGGTGCCTGTATGACTCCGATGCCATTCACTTGGACTTCTCAGCCTCCAGTACCAAGTGCCAAACACTATCTGTCCCCAATGAGTTTCTTGGTCTCCAGTATTTAGCTACAGCAGCAAAAAACAGACCACCACAACCTGGAGTCATCCTAGGCCATTGTTTTAAGGAGCATCCACGTGAGATCAAGATGGTCCTGTTTTGTTTTGTTTTTCGAGACAGGGTCTCTCTGTGTAGCCTTGGCTGGTCCTGGACTCACTCTGTAGACCAGGCTGGCCTCGAACTGACTCACTCTGTAGACCAGGCTGGCCTTGAACTCACAGTGATCCACCTGCCTCTGCCTCTCGAGTGCTGGGACTAAAGGCGTGCGCCACCACGCCCGGCTAACCAGAGAGCTTTTCCAGCAGTAGTCCTCATCCGCCCACCTGCCTTAGATCCCACCTGGGCCCCCTGAGGAGCACTGGCCTTGGCCCTACAAGCTGTCCCCTGTCCCTTGGCCATTTACAGCATCCCATCTCAATAAAGACTTGCAGATCAGGACTGAGGGGCTGAGGACAGCATGTGGCCCTCCCCTAATCCTGGCAGTTGGCACCCCATTGCAGCTCGCTCTAGAGACAAGGCACACACATTGCCCACGTATGTGTGAAGACTGCCACCCACTTCTGTAGCAACCAGTCACCATTTCTATATACCAGGTAGTGCCCAGTCTGTCATAACCACACCCACTTGCCACCCCCTCCAAGGCTTCTCCTGATACCCACAGAGCCCTCCCATCATCTCTCACCAGAGGCTTCCATCCTCCCATATCCCAGCTGGGATGTGACAGTTCTGGACCACATCTCCCAGCCACTGCATTTATAGGCATCCCCGGTATTTCTCCACCCCTTAGGCCCTGTCTGGCCCCTTGGCAGCTTACAGTGGCTTCACATTTTAGCTTCTGGCTTGTTGCTCCTCTGTCTTCTGGGAAAGCAGGGCCAGAGCTGTGAATACGTCCCCAGAATGACTGATCCAGGGCCTGTGTGCACTTTTTAAGGCAGAAGACAAGTTGGAGGTGACGAGAGATCTGCTGAGGCCACACAAGTGGTGACTATTGGCCTCACAGGGACCTTCGCTGGCATTCCCCAAACCCTCACAGCGTGTCCGTGTTGAGCTGTCCCTGGACACAGGATCTGGACGTGCTGAGCCACCAGGCTTCCACAGATGGGAACACACACTCACCCAGTTATAGACGCAGGACGTCCCTTCTGTATCTCCATTGTGCCTGTCACATGTCTGCCTCAGGGCTTTTAGCTCCCTTGGTCTGGACTACCTGGCCTATATATCTACGAGGGTAACCTATCACTTCCTACAGATCCCCAAATCTCACCTAACTGTACACTTTTGTATAGTCTAAAAACTACATAGAAAAGCAAAGGAGGGGGAGGGGGAGGGAAAGGAGGAAGGAAGCCATGTTGCTGATTTTTTTGTTCCAGGGAAATCAGTTTCAGTGAGAGCCCAGGGGCAAGCCAGGTGGAAGTGGAGCTCAGGGGAGAGCGCTTGCTCCACCCACTGCCCCAAGGCAGATGCTCCAGGCAGTGTGAGTGAGCATCCTTTCTGGAAGACCTCTCCCAATCTCACTTTAACACACTCTTCTCACACCTAAACCCTGCCTTCCCACCCGGCCTCTGGGACAAGGTCCAGAGAGTAACCAGGGTAGAGTAAGACACCCCTGCTGGCAATCCTCCAAACACCCTACCTCACCCCTGCTCCACACATGGCTGCTGCTCTGTGGAGAGGAAGTGCTACCCCCCTCCCTCCTCCTCCCAGGAGAGGAGAGGCCAGGGCAGTGCGTCCACAGGCTCCCTAAGCCTCAGCCTTGCTTCCCATGAAAATCAGGGGCATTGGATGCTGCCGTCTGACGGGACCGCCCCTCCCTCCTGGGTGTTTCACTCTGATGCTGCTGTTCTGCACCTGGGGTGACCACCAGCCGAGGGCAGTGTCACCTGGTGTCCTCTTTTCCACCACCCTTCCTCTCGAAAGGGGTTTGGGTTTCACATACAGCAGCTAGGGCCCAAAAATAGTGTGTGGCCACTTGCTGGTACCAAAAAGGAAGTGAGAGAGATGTGCTTCCTCCCCTCCGGTGGAAAAGGCCTCTTTTGCAGTGACTTCTGCTTGTTCCCCCACAGCCTTGCTGACCTGTGGGAGACAAAGGCTTCCCTGATCAGGGAGGCAGGTGCACAGCAGGATTCTCTCTATACTGCAGCATTATTTCTGAGAGCTGCCACAGGGGGACATGCTATGTAAGGACAGTCCCCTCAAACCTGACAAATCCGTACCAATTTACTATATCTGCCTTGCTTGAAACACTATATTGCTGTGGGGGTTGGGGGGGGCAGACTTGAATCAAATCCGAGAACTGTTAAGTAGGTAGATGTTACCGTGTCTTACATTTCTGAGGAGTTCTAAGTCGTCCCCCCACCCCCCACCCCCCGCGCACCCCGGACCCTAATGTCCAGGATAAGATTCTCAGAAACTGATATCATTTAGTTGATTTTATGGCTCCTTTAAAATCTCATGTGGTTTAATAAAAGTTGAAGACCATCCAGCTCCCCCACAGGAAACCGAGGTCAGGTTACTCGTCTCCTGGGGCTACGACAGAAATAGCCGCTGCTTTTATCAAGATGCTCAGCCTGAAGGAAAAGGGACAAGGATCTGTTCTAGCCCCACATATATTCGGAACATCACAGGATGGAGCTGGAAAAGTCAGGGTGGCAGGTTGCTGCCAGGAAGCAATGTATCCCTGATTACGTCTTACAAAATCCATCCCTGGAGGCAGTTTTGAGTGGATGATCATCTCTTCACTGAGTTCCCCTTAGAGACGCTGGCCTCCCCCGCCCCCCCCCCCCATGGCCTTCTGCTTGGGCTGACGTATCTGGAAAGAAAGAATATGTTTGCCTTGCTAAGCTGTTCTTGACTCTTTACCTCTGCTTCTTGAATGAGTCTGAGGCCTGCAAGCCTTCCAAGTGCCAACTGATGTTGTCTGACAGAGAAGCATCACCAGCCGGCCTTGGGGCCCAGGCCAACTGTGTCTTCCGATAGAACAGACATTTAAAAATTGCTTTTA